>NW_023336564.1:0-62982 GCF_012971845.1 Lasiodiplodia theobromae | reverse complement strand
GCGTGAAGGGTCTTGCTTGCGTGAAGGGTCTTGCTTGCGTGAAGGGTCTTGCTTGCGTGAAGGGTCTTGCTTGCGTGAAGGGTCTCGAACGGAGCCCAACGGGGGTCCACGTCGACGTCGCCGTTGTCATCGAAGCTTTCGGTGGGAGCCTTGACTGCCGCAGTCATGCGCTCCCCCTGCTTCAGGACATAGTCGTCCTGGAGGAACTTCGAGGGCGCATCTAGCCCATCATCAGCCGGTACGGCTGGCTCAGGAATTGAGCACAAAAAAGCGTTGTCATCAGGACTTGGCTCAACCTCAAGCGCGCGGGAAAGCCAGCTGGATTCGGCGTCGGCGAAATGATTGAAAATGCCCTCCTGTAATGATGAGTGAAAGATCATTGTGGTACGCCGTCATGAAACTTACCACTTCATAGGAAAATGGTTCAAAACTGAGACCATGGTCATTAGTTTTTCCAATCGCTCGGGACATTGTGTTCATGGTGCAAGCTGAGACTTGGGGGTTGAGACAAACAAACTGTTCCCTGATTATAGCTTTTACGTGTTATGGTGGCTACATAAGAGAAGCTCTTGAGCTTGATCAGCTTTGGGCTTTACCTCAAAGGAATAAGACGGCAGGGATGCCAGAGCCGAGTCCGACACTTCCAGAGAGAGCGTCAAGCACCTCCATAGGAAATTATGACTCGTGACGTGAGACCCACCCTCTGCGATCCTGGTCAGACGTTCCAGTAGGGTGGCACACGTTCCTCCAGCTCTCGCCAGACGACAACGAGTAATGGACATGGTCATGCTGCGGCAATTTCGGCCGCCTATCACTTCCACACGTCTTGCGAAGTCCAGACACGGGCGAGTGCCTTGCGCACGCGGGGAGTTGGAGAGATACCAATGCGACCCTGACCTGGGCCCCACCTACTCAACGCACACGACCTTTTGACCGAGACGAGCCTTTCGGGTATTTCGGAATGTCGGTCATGGCATGAGTGGCGTATCGCTACGGTATGTGCCCCGTAGTGAATAGCTAACCGAAGGAGGAGGTTACAGCATCGATGATCTATCCTAAAAATGTCTGCTTTCGAGCCGGCTAACACGCGCAACGAAGGCGAGAAAGTGGTTGAATCGACCCACTGGTGCGGGTGTAGAGCTTTGTTCCACCTCGTGCATAGTAGCTCAGCCTCCTGCATGGTGCAATTAGGCCGCTGCGTTGAGCTTTGCATCTGTGTGGTTGTGTGTACATAGCCTTTTCTGCAGTGAACGGGGAGACCTTCTACGTTTCCTGCGTGTATAGCCGACGTTCTCGGCCTACATGTCTACTCGAAGGGTAATGATCGTACTTCTCTAGAGCCGCCTGGACGGTCGGTATAATATTCTCCCTCCTTCACGCTAATTCAATTGAAGGCTCTCTTGGTCAATGAGAGAAGATCACTCCGCTTTTGTGCCGTGACAGCATCAAGGATGACGCATGGTGCGCATGGGTGGAGGCAGAGGACACGATGCCTCGGAAGAGCGGAATAGGACCGGGAAGAAGTACACTCAATCTGGCTGATGTAGTGGGCTCGAACGTAAGAGGGTGGTCGCTAGACCTTGCCTTTAATAGGCGGGAAACATCACACCTCACCCCCCGGTCATCCGCAGCACTGGCGTCGTCTGCTCTATTTAAGCCCACCCCTCTCCTTTCAACACCTCCAGATTGATTCTCCATCTCAAATACCTCTCAATCTTTGAGCAAATTCAGCTTCTCTTTGCGACTCCAACTTCTGCAATGGATGCGGATCCGGTTTCATCTTCTTGCCTCTCTATACGTGGCTGCTCTGTATGCCGCCCTTCACCGGCCTACGCTGATCAGTTCTATTGCGATCCCATCGGACTCAATTTACGCCCGGCCCGGATACACATCTTGGCCCAGATTGGCGGAAAGACGTTCGAACTCGATGTCCCTCCGGCTTTCGCTCCCTACGCTGTTTACAAAAGGGAGAAACTGGCAGACGGCGGCTCATTATGGGATCTGACGAAGTCAGTTGTGAATTCCTGCGGTGGTTACTTCGCTGCGTTCAACCATAATCACAGGACCCTCAAGGATTATCTCACTCGCTGGCACACTCGGGTCTTATTGTCCAACAAAAGGCTTGCCATCGATGAGATCACCAGGACAGAAGAGACGCGAGGAATCAAATGCGACGATACAGACCTCCTATGGTACGACTGGCGAACCGTCGAAGTTTTGGAGAAGGAAACGGACTCGCACTTCCAGGTTCAGCTGGATGGCCACCGTTATGGGTGCTACGCGCCCAACGACTTCTCAAAGCCACCTGACTACGTCAGCTTCCTTCAAGAAGTGCGCGTATGGAAGAAGGTCACCGACTCTCCGGCAAGACCAGGCGCCATCCCGCGGTTTTTCGGGCTTGTCTGCACACCTGAGAAACCAGGCATGGTCCTGGCTGCACTTTACGAATCGATCGAGGCTGGTGGCCAGACCCTTGACCAGGTGGACATTCGTATTGTCTCATTGACGCAAAGGGAAAGGTGGTTTTGGCAAATCCGGCATGCTATTTCGTTCCTTCATGAAAATGGTGCCAGCTGGACCAGGAGCGAATGCACACGTCCAACTACACGAGTCGCCATTGGTACCAACGGTAACGCATTCCTCAAATACATCCACTTCGGCGAGCTCCAAAGCAATCGTTTTGTTCCAAACTGCAACCTCGACTGGAAGGCACTTGCAAAGGTACAACGCTTCCTCAGACTTGGGCCTAAGCCCGCTCGCGCTCGCGTGGCCAGGCAGCGGCCTTTCGAGTTCATGCATTTACCATTCGACGTGAGGTACATGATATACGAGCTGCTCCTTGTATACCCTGGACATATCACATGGAATGGGAAATATAGGCATCGAATGGATACTCCCTCCTCACCATCCGAGAAGTTGGCTGCGGGCGGACTTTTCTACGCCAGCCGCGAGGTCCGCTACGAGTCTCTTTCGTACCTTCTGGAACACAACACCATGCAAATAGAAGCACCCCATCTCTCTGAGTTTCTCAGCTTACCTCTCGAACCACCAAACGAACCCCCGAGAAAGTTTGGTCTTTCTGTTCGCCGAATCGTCTTTACACTCACCGTCACGACCAAGAGCGATCCTGAAACCTGGCAGAAGCAATGTGAGGGCGTTTTGGAGCTCAAGAAGTATTGTTCTTCTTTGAAGTATGTTCGGATGATTCCCTTCCATCAAAAATTGTGGTCACACGAAGATAGCCCGGCTGGAAACCCTCTTACGTCTCTACCTTTTCGTATACTTACAGAAGAGTCGGAATACGACTATTTCATTTACAACTTCTCTAAACATCGTACGGAGTTGGCGGAGGGATAACTGTAGCAATTTAATGCAGTACTTGCTCTTCTTAACTGTGAAAGGTGACTGCCTGCTTGCTCAAGACACCGCACTCCTTGATACAGTTATTCAGCATGGTAACAAGCCCGTAGTGTGATCGAAGAAAAACTTCACGACCTTCATCCTTCCATTCTGCCTTGGTCAAGCCGATGAGTTATTTAAAGAAGTGTCTGCTGACGGAAAAGCAATGAAGGTTGATCGAGCTAAGCCAATGTGGGGCACGGCGGCTAGCCCGTACGCGCTGTGTGGACCGTGCGACGGCGTGTCCCGCTTTGGTTTGGACTAGGCGGGCTATCCCCCCTACGAGTCGAAGCAGGCGAGTTATTCCGATGCAAGACAAACATATAAGTAGCAGCTCAGTCATCTCCTGCTGGTTAGCTTCTATCCATTTCCAACGTCTTTGCCTCAGTGAATCGGTCTGATTTGATTCGTTTTTCCATTCGCGCACAGTCTGTGGACCGTGCACCGTCACGTGGATCCTGTTGGTCCCGCCAAGCCGTTACCTGCCACCAAAATTTTGGCGCCCTTAAGAAGCGGCCGCCCCGTTCCGCGGTCGCATCGTCTGTGCATCCACCGACCCCATTCTCTCCTTATAACACCAACCCTCACGACGTGTCGTGGTTTCTTCCACTGTACGTCTTTTGTTTTTCTTCCGATCATCTTTGTACATATTCATTGGTTGGATTTGAGATTTCTGTCGGTCTCAGCCCGTCACTTCTTCTGCGCCAGCTCCCTCCCCTGTGTTGTGCAGATTGGATAAGCGGGAGTCTGGAATGGTTGACTGCTTGTCTACACTCCTTCACCCCCTTGTTCTTTCGCGCGGCATAGGCGGGGGAGGTCTGACGTTTGCCTCTTACACCCTCCTCGCCAATTTGCATTCGCGGGGTTGGACTGGTGGGCTGGATGAAGTGGTAATGCGTTTGCACCTGAGTCAAGGCTGCTCCTAAGCGTTTGGCTTGAAAAGCCTGGGAGGGCGGGATTCCCACCGCAGTCGCGGCTGGGGGCTAATTTTTCCTTTACAATGATTGAATACAATAATTGATCGTTCAAACAAATAGATGAATGACCACGCCGCTTGTATGTCCGATGACAATTTATCTGGGCGTTTCCGTGCCTTGGACACGCACTCGCGCATGACATGGAACTCTGCCAGCTCTTTTCTCGTCACGTGGCAGGACCCTTCGGTGAACAACATGTGCGTTCTTGGGAACGTTTTTGCTGGAGGCAGCAAGCACTGCTCCGTCGCTTTTGGCTGCAGCGACAAGCCTGGCGAAGTTATGCTTAGCATCCACTTGTCGCTTAAACTTAGCGTTTCGTCAAAGGGTCATTTCAACACATATCTTGTTATCCCGGTCGATGCTTTGGACACACGCGATGCCTCATATTACGACATCCTCGTTCCACCAGAAGCTCCACAATTCAAGAAGGCAGGCGTCAAGGAAGGAAAAGACTTTGTCCGTTGTCACTTTTCGCTCAAGGCACCAGGCCATGTTGTCATGCAGGTGCCGGCAACTCCGAAACAACCAAGCGAGCATGCTCGTGGGCTACTTTTGAGCTTGAAGTCTCTATCTGAGGCCATGAGTTTTGAAGTCTACCTACCTCGAACGACGGCGAGTGAGAATGTGGTGGAACGATTCTTTCGCGGACTTCGCAGCGGCGATGCTACATCCCCCGAGATCGACTATCAGTCAACCTTCAGCGGACGCAAGGTGGCGATTAACGACTGGGAAACGTACCAGATTCACTCGAGAGACACGCTGACTCCCGGATGGAACCCACTCATCGAAGAAAACCCACCACCGTACGAGGAAGTTTCCGAGCAAGCGCCCCAAGTCGTCCAGGAAACACCTGTTCCTCCTGAACAAGGTCCGCAGCGGACCGTTCGTTTCGAGGACGAGATGTCCGGAGACGAGGGCGCTCGAGTAAAACGACAGAAGGTCCGTCAAGCCGAAGCGGCCCTCCAAGCGAATGGTGATCGCAAAGGTGGCCCACGGGAACGCCGCCGTCTCAAACGCAAAGCCGATGAGGCCGTCTCCGATACGGAATCCGGTAGCACACGGAAGTCTTGGAGGATGAGTCGTCAGACGGACGTCAAATCTGCTGTTCTGCGGCACATGTCGGCTAATGCCATTGTGTCTTGTTCTGTCTTTGCTTCAAAGGGTCACAATCGCGCTATTTTCGACGAGAGCCAGTTCAGCTGGTTTTGCGATGCCGTGTTGTGGCTGAAAGCCGTGTGGGCTCACCAACCAGATGCTCACGATGCTTACTCCAGTCAGCTTCGTGACATGTGTCGCGCCATCCGGTTAAAAGAGACGGAGAAGTACCAGCGCATCAGGGAGGAGTGCGTGGATCTGTTTCTTAAACGTGATCCGAAAGGTAAGCGGGCCAGCAGTGAGAAAGGCCCTTGGGAAGTCAAGGCCACAGACCGGGCAACCTGGATCTCTCGATTGATCTTCAATCGCCTAGGTATCGCTAGTGACACCCTTATCTATGACGAGCTAGTAGCCTTACAACATCTTGCTTGCGAATGGGAAAAGATCGGTGGGGACGAAGGCGTGCCCAAGCCTGGGTGCGAGGAGGATTACACCCGGCTCAAAGCGTCCTTTAACACGCAGATGGCTGCTTGTGTGCTGGTTGCATTGTACAAGGACGATAGGCTTGAGGGGGCATTAGAGGACGCTGGTATATAGTCTTTCTGTACTTACAAGAAACCCTTTTCGGGAGCTTTCGCACTCGTCAATCGTGGCAAATTCTGCATCGCCCCTTGGAGTGACATGCATATGCATAGAAAGAAGGCTCTTGTATAGTATTGTAGCGTGGAAGAATTGATCGACGAGTCAATCGATTTCACTACGTAGAACGGAAGGGTTATGTAAAAATGCCATTATGGAGACATGTCAAGCTGAATTAATCATGGATCTCCTAAGTGAGCCTATTCTCCCGACAGCGCTGAGAGCCTTGCGACATGCATATAATAAAGCTATGTAGATCGACTAGAACGAGGCTATGGTCAAGATCGCCGGCATCCACAACGGACTCGACATTTGCGAAACCTCTGCTCATTGCGATAGACTCTTCGGCATCAATTTGGCACAGGAGCAGTGCTGCATTCTTTGACCCCCTCTCGGAACCAGTCCTGCAATCGCGTTTGCCGACCACTTACGCCGAGGCAGGGCGAGGGGGTTCACGCCATGAGAACGCCTCTTCATGCGGTTGCTGATATTCATTCTTCAGCCGCTCAATTTTGCCCTTGAGCTCTTCGATCTCTTCAGCCTGGCGCTGGGCGTTGGCGCAGCATTCCTGGTATGACGCTTGCCATGCCGAAAGCGCAATAGACTGATGCACATAGTGCCGTTCTAAGCTTGATGCTTTCATCATAACCTGTCGCAGAGTCTCCTCCGTGTGCGCGTGGGCCTGAATCTCAAGATTCAGCATGTACAAGGCGGATTCGATAGCACCTGGTGGAAGGAAGGGGGTGTTATATCCCAGAGAAAAGGATGTGCCGGTGGAGCTTCCTTTTTCGGACCCTTGTTGGCCCTCGGGTATGACAAACGGGCCGAAGCTGGTCTCCGTTGAAGCAATGGATTCGGGAAGGTCCGTGTGACCGTGATCCTGTTGCTTGGCATCGGTTTGCTCGACTTGCTCCATCGTCTGCTGCCCGAGGTTGATGAAGATTTAATAGAGTATAGATCGGTGCGGATATGATTGATGTTCATATGGTAAGCGCAGTCTCTTTGAGGGGCGAGTCGTGTCTTAAGCTGAGGGTTGGGCTAATTTAAGCTGGCTGCAGCCGCGGCTTCTGCAGCCGCCCCGGTGTGATTGGCGCGCCGCGCATCACGATTGCCGCCCACCCTCGCCAGCTTTTGGCAGGCAGTTTTCTGGAATGTGGTTATCAGCCCGACCGCCAGCTTTCATGAACACAGCATCTGCCATGCCACCATGTTGGCATCCACGACGTGGACAAAAGCCCGTGAACGGCTTGCATCATATATTCACAAGATAGGAAGCTTGCCGATGAACCCAGGGCTGATGCGGCTCCTGGATATATAAATAGCACCTGCTGCTCTCCATAGTGAGCCATCTTGACTCAGGAAACAATGCTGGCTCAATTCTATGCTGCCATTCTATGCTTCGCGTCTATCTCCTTTGCCCACTCTTGGGTTGAAGATATCTCGAGTTTGGATGAAGATGGAAACATCGCCGGAGATCCGGGATATCCCCGAGGGTTTGGTGAGGGCTCTCCGCAGGAGGAGCGTGCGTACAGTACTTACAATTGCAGTCCCTCGAGTTATTCCAGTGGGCTCTGGCTTTTGGCCAAACGATGACTTCAATGATTTCACCATGCAATATCTCATCCCTCCGAACGACCGTGAGGACAGGGCAATCTATCTGACGGATCGTATCTGCAAATCGACTCAGCAGACTGCTAACCAGACTGATGGATACCCCGTGTTGCAGGCCAAGTCCGGAAGCACCATACTTCTGAGGTACCAGGAGAATGGTCATGTGACGCTCCTCGGCAACTCTACCAATAGGAGATCATCTGGCCACATCTGGGTCTACGGCACGGCCGATCCTGCTGATGATGATACGCTTATGGCCATACACGGCAGGTGGAGCGAGGATGGGACGGGCGGCGACCACAGGGGTGCTCTCTTGACGGATGCGCCATTCGACGATGGGAAGTGCTATCAGACGAACACGAGCGAAGAGTCAAAGAGGCGTCGGCTGCTGCCGCAGCGGTCCCACACAACGCTCGAAGGAGCAGATCTCTGGTGCGGGACGGAGGTTCCACTACCTGATTTGGATTCGGGCACCCAGTACGCGCTTTACTGGGTCTGGAGCTTCCCTACGCAGTTTAGCGACGGGCGATCGATACCAGAAATCTACACCACCTGTATTGACGTGGCGATAGTTTGAATAGCTCTGAGAGAGCCAGTCGCTCTAGAAGCGATTACTCTGTAAATACAACCAGTTCACCTGCAAGACCTGATGCCACAGTGATTGTGAGAACCGTGCAGCTCTGTGAACCGATGCTTATTGAGTCTGCTGATTGATTGGATGCCTTTCTGTCTTTTCCCTTGTCGCCCTTGAGATCCCCTTCAAAGGCGCCTTCGGACGACTTGACACTACGGCAGATGAGCATAGTAGACCCCCAGCAGCTTGATGAAGGGTCTTGAAGCAGCCCTCCTGAGTATCTGTGGGAGCCAGGCTCTCAATCAGCGGGGGGAAATTAGTACAAAGCCCAGTATGTGTGCGCCGGTGCCTGCGGCATCGCTCTTGCAATACTTGCGATGCTAAGCACGGTGGATGACGCCAGCCAAGCATCCAGATCTAAACCGGCTAAACTTCTCCGTGGCGGCCTCGGTAAGTGAGCGACGTGTACTGTGTAAATTGACACCTGATTCATGATGCAAGTTGTTGGACCGGGTTCATGACATCCAGCACGTGACGTAAATGTATTGCTTGCTTCTATGTACAGCTTCACTATCAGGAAAGCGGTGATAGTACTGAGCGCTGTTCACGTGAGAAAACTTACGTAGAATCCGAGTTGCCGAGGACTTAGCGTTGCTGGGTGTTGCTTGAGGGCCAATCACTAGGCGAAGATACAGTGATACTTTTGAGTCATCTTGGCCAAGCTAATCTAGAAGTAGACCAAGAACAAGGGTTAGCGAGAGCTTGCTCGGCCGAGACTCGTGCGTGGTGTCCACTTCCGGCTGTCACGAACTCTGTGTGGTGCCACATGAAGTGCTCCTGTGAGGAAGTGGACATGGCGGCTTGGCTGTTGTCGCAAACCGTTCTGCCCGTTTCTCTTCGCCTTTGGTCACCATTAGAGAATTGCAGGATCGGGAATGCAACATTCGTTGCATCGGAGCTGACAAGATGGAAGGGCGCAAACACGCTTTCCAGTTGTTTGCTTGGCGTGTCTGCCGAAGGTTGGCTTCCAGATGCTCTGCCGGAACATGGAAGCTGGTGTGCTCACAACCTGCCTCACAGAACACGTATCTCGCGTGGGCGTGTTGCTCATAGGATGGCGGAAAGCTGGTTGTGACCGGGCGCGTACTGTGCACTATTATGCTTGTTGACTACATAACTCGAAATATGCTATACTTAGCAGTTGAACGGACTATGCACCTGGCGGCTAATTGCCAAGTCTTACTACAAGCAACATCAGGCGAGATGATCGTCTAAACGCTGACGTGGCCACCCGGAACGGAACGATGTCCCATTGGACCAAAATGGTGCAATCTCTCGTGACGGCGGCAAGCTCGCCGGCTGCCGGCTGCCTGCTGCCTGCTGCCTGCTGCCTGTTGCCTGCTGCCGACCGTTTTTCAAACATTCAAATAAGCTGAAAGGCCGTTTCCGTACTGGAGTTAGTGTATCGCGACTGGCGTTAGCGTGTCGCGGCTGATGACAGCCCGATCACCGCCTTTTGAGCGGACGGAAGCTAATCTCTCGCCAAGCTCCCGATCATCCCTTAACATTATTCTGCGCTTCGCCCGTTTCTACACCTTCTTTACCAAAGAACCTCCCTCCAGAAAGCTGTCCACGATTCCAAATTAGGAAATCAGTATTAGTGGGATTATCCTCCCGAAGCAGCGCAGGAAGGCAAGAAGCCGGAAAGCGGACAGGCGAGGGGAACGGGCAAGATACAGTACAACATCGCGATCGTTCGACGAAGTCAGAAACCGGATGTCGGAAACATGCCCTAAGCTCCGGTCACGTGCGACCCACCTGGATCATCATGATCCAGGCAGATTGATCCAACACCTTCAATCCAGCTGCTCTGATCCAGCTGCATCGATCCAGATTGTAACCACTTTCCTATAGTATATAGGTATGCTCGTTAGCTAGACCTTTGACCCTCGTGGTCAACTCAAAGTTCCAATTCAACCCTATTGATTTAGAGGTAACCAGGCTCAACCGTGCATCGCACACTCAAATGACTCTTCTCGTCCAATCATTATCCTCCACCTCTTGTCCTCAAGGTAAACCCTTCGGTTCACCCCACCTACTAAGCGACTCCGAAGCTTAGTAGAAGGAGCCCACCGTTACAGCTGTTTTGAGGTAGACTGAGTAGCTTACTTTGAGTAAAATCGTTGCTTTGCACTGGTAAAAGAGCCTTTGGCGCGGTATTCTTTAGATACTCAGAGGGAGGCCCAGGAGGTTTCGGAATACTAGTCTCGGAGAGTTTGCCAGCCCACGTGTTCGGTAGATGCACTTTATACAAAATTAGATTAAGATATTTCACCGAGAAATGAGAATTGCACCCTAAACGCATTAGTATGTATTGGTAAATTCCGCATATTTTTAGGATAT
Organism: Lasiodiplodia theobromae; assembly: GCF_012971845.1. Classification (NCBI taxonomy): domain Eukaryota; kingdom Fungi; phylum Ascomycota; class Dothideomycetes; order Botryosphaeriales; family Botryosphaeriaceae; genus Lasiodiplodia; species Lasiodiplodia theobromae. The sequence continues at coordinate 52,284 of NW_023336564.1, read as the reverse complement.
TAAGACATTCCACTTAGATATGAAGCTTGCATTAATTTTTCTAAAGGCATGGGCATGCAATGGCAAATTAAACATGTTTGTGGGATATTTGATGGATTTTGAACGCAGTCCGCTATCCTCTATTCCTGCTAATTGTGTAGGGAATGCGCTGGATGTAACCTGACGCAGGGACGTTGCCAAGCCCCATTAGATCCTTTTCAAGCTCCACGTTGCTACTTAAACGGCATGTTGGCTCTCAGAGAAATTCGGACACACACCACCTCTCTATATCCCCACAAGATCTGTTCACATACAGACAGAATGACTCGAAACCGGAAGCAAATCACAAACCATCTGATTGCTGTTTTGGGGGTCACGGGGGCCGGAAAGACAACCTTCATCTCTTGGGCAACCGGAATGGACAACCTCGTCATCGGCCATGCACTAGAGTCTTGTAAATCGCTTTGACAAGAGCACAATCACCCATTCTAAATCAACTAATGCTTGCACTAGGCACCAAAGACGTGGAGTCATACGACATGGAACTTGATGGTGAAACCGTCCGGTTAATCGACACACCAGGTTTTGACGACACATACAGGAGTGATACGGATATCCTGGAACTTCTAGCAAACTGGTTGCAAACGAACTATTTCAAGGGCGTGATGCTCACCGGAGTCATTCTCTTGCAACCTATCAATGCCAACCGCATCCAAGGGAGTGAAAGGAAACGTTTACGACTATTCGAGAAAATATGTGGCCCCGAAGTGTTCTCCAAGGTTGTGATCGCGACAACCATGTGGGACGAGATCCGCTGCCCCGAGGATGCCATGCAGAGAATGGAGATGAGGACGGTGTCAGAGGGGATTTGGGGCCAAATGGTTGGAAGTGGCGCGCGTGTGGAGCGCCATGACGACAATCAGGAATCGGCACGCCGCATTGTCTCTATGCTGTGTGGCGAGTCTAAGCCTTTGGAGCTTCTGATGCAGAAGGAGCTTCTACATAATGGTGGCGCGCTCGTCAAGACGTCTGCAGGCATCCAGTTGAATAGCGAGCTCGACGAAATGAACAGAAAGCTACGGGTGGAACTCGAGGGGCTACAACAGGAGCAAAAAAAGCAAGGCAGAGAAGTAATGGCGTTGGTTGAGGAAAGGAAAGCTTTGGATTTGAAGCTTAGGAATATCGAACAGGAGAAGGAAAGGTTGGAAACTTCACAAGTGAGTATGGCTATTATTCTTTGTCCGCTCTTCTACCTCTCCCTTGAAAAGTTGTTGCTGGTCACATCTCTTCCAGTTCAATTGATAAAGTGGGAGTATAATGTTGCACTTTCTTGGACGCTCTTGCAAAATAAATGCTAATATCTGCAAAGGGATGGAACTGCACAATTTTGTAATAGATACAATGTATTTTCCTTTTCTGTCGAAGTTTGGGGTCAGAGAAAATCAGATTGAATTCTGCGTAACTACAATGTAGCAATAGACTGATGGTCGGTTGGTGAGCCTGAGGCCTATGCTTAATTGTAAACAGCCCTCTGTCCAATTATTTCCGCTCTGATTGGTTGTCGTCCAGACCAGGCGCGAGCGGTCGGAGGAAGATTCTGCTGCTGAAGGAGCAGCTTTCAGTTACCTCGGCTATCTATATTCGCTACTCACGTGACAAGCCCAGCTCCTGCACCACAGGAGGAGTGGTTGGAAAATAATCATCTCCAGCGAGAACGAATTCTTGGAATTACGCCTCACAACCACGCGCAATTGCCCCGTAACACGCTGATCGAGAGCGCCATTGATCTGTGCAAAAAGCCCTCAGGCAGCCGACGCCGGCCGAGCTGAGGGCGACTATGAGCTGAGACCTTCAGACCGCGAACGATATCAAGGACACCAGCGCCATCAAGCGCACCACGGACACTACCAATACGGCAGCCCCTTTCGCGCAGACCACGCAGCAGAGCCCCATGACATGGGCGCGAGTAGCAGTGCTGCGAACGACAGTGCAGACGCAACCCAGCCTCGCGCCCCAAGGTGAGAAAAATCCAGGTGGCGGCGCAGCAAGGAAGCGCACATGGGTTGCTCACCACACTTTGTGGGTCACGTTGTCCCTATCAAAAATCAACCGCCGACTTTTTTTTGACGTCGGGCTGCAGCGGTTGTCGCCTCAATAGTGTACCCGCGAAGCCTTTGGCCTTCTGATCGCTCTCTGTGCGACTGCGCTGCTTTGGGGAGACTCCAATCTGAATCGACCGTACCCTGAACCGACCGTACCGGAGTAGAACCCTTTCGCGGGGTCCGTCCATCGACCTTGGTACGGGCATTCTACTGCCGATCGCCCGGAGACGGAGAGCAGCTCGCAAATTGCCGAGTCAAGGGCAAAGCAACACTACGGCGCTGTTAGGACCGCGTTGCTCGCGTTGGTGATTACCCATCTTCTATTTGATAGGACGGATTGAGGAAGTCGTCGAAGCAGGAGAGTCAGTAGCGGAGGCCCTAGTAGGGCATTTCTAATTTTTTTTTTTTGATGTGAGGGCTAGGGAGGGAGAGGTAAAAGAAGCCGTAAGCGGTGAGGTTTTAGGTGTGGACTTGGATGTCGCCGTTCGCCGAGGGGCCAGTCGGATTTCTCGTCGATCTTCGCGGACGACGTAGTAACTGTGCAGGCTGAAGGTATTTGCGCCTTAGGGATATTCTTGCATCCTCTTTTGTTTCAACATAAGGTTAGGGTTCCGGCTGGTATAAAACGGCAGAATGTTGGTGTTCCTGAAAGAGGGCTGTTTATCAGAAAAGACCTGTTTCTACTCAAATATTGCGCATCAACAAAAAGAGCTGTCAAGAATTAAACTACACAGCACGAACGCAGACGAATTAAAGCATGCACTTGAAGGTTTCAAAGCAATTATTTTTACTGACGTGGTTCTAAGGCTAGCGGGGGTTTGGCTAATAGACGGATAGGCGAAAGAAAGTAATGTGAGGCAGAATTTTGGCGAGGCGAGGAGGCGGTAAGGCTGCGGGAGGATTAAACCCAAAATAGAAAGACCCCTGCGCGGTGGATTTGGAAGAGCGCGGTGGATTTGAACATATATCTTACGTACTAAATATCACCTGTAGAGCAAATTTCGCCTAGAGCTATGAAAATATCAGTGTGTGCACAGATTTTATATCGCTGCCAAGTAGAAGTATCTCGTATTCATCTCGGCACGCAGGCAGGCCCGGCATACATGGAGGTAATATCTTAGAAGCAACCCGACGCGCCAAGCCGGATAAACCTGGTGAATGATAATCCGCCGCAACCGAGCCAAGGAACGCGACCGCGCGCCTCCACCTCTCCAACTTCACACCACTCCGACCGTCCTCTCCAATTGTCCATCTCTCCGACCCTTCCGCTCCTCGCCATCTTTACGCGCCCATCAACCATTAGTGCGCGCGCCACCCACCATTCATACTCTAGTACTATCACACGCCCGTCGCATCTACGCCATCCGCCCGCCGCGCTCCTCCATCTCCGAACAATACCAACTCCGTATTGAACCGCCCGTGCTGGGACCACCCTCGTGCTGGAGTGGCTTGGTTCTCATTCGAAGACTGCCCTAGGCTCGCAGTGGTCTGGTTCCGGCTCCGTGCTGGGACTACCCTCGGGTCGGAGTGGCCCGGTTGTCGTCTGGGGACTGCCCTAAGCTCGTAGTGGTCTGGACCTAGCTCGGGCGTTGCGACAATTGGAGTCAAGGCTGCTCCGGAGCACATTCAAGTTGTCGCCCGCGAAGCCTGGGTGGGCGGGTATCTTGCACTTAACTGTGCAAGGGCATACACTTTTCTACGCTGACTTGCTCTCTAGGACATGGCACATAGCCTGCTCAACGAGTGCATCAACGAGTGTGTGGTGGCTCAGTGGGCGCATGCTGATGGCCGCGTCGCCACTCTTGGGTCTGTGCTGCCCACCAACGGCGAAGATAGTTGGTTCATGCTGAAAGTTAGCCTCGGTCCCGCCCTCGAAGCCTTCGTTCGCTTTACGCTTAGCCTTTCTCTCTGCGTGCACGGTCGCAGCCGCCGTCGACCCGTGATGCTCGTGCTACCTGCTAGTTCTTTGGCATCTCGCTCCTTCGCTTTCGAAACACTCAAAATCCCTGAGACGGGTGCCTTGGCTCCGGCGCTCCATGGGGCTGGCTTCTCCGATAACGGCTTCGTTCTCGCTGCCACTTTCAGTCTAAAAGAGCCCGGCTATGTCACTCTGCCCACTAGTAACCTGGAGGTCATTCGGCCCACAAATGCAACCGCCAGCAACATCCTCGCCGGTCTAAAATCCCTTTCGCAGACCCTCGACTTCACTGTATTTCTCAAACCCAGTGACTATGCCCGGACTGGACTGAAGTGCATTGCTGACCACCTACGAAACGACGCACTTAACCCGCTTGGTCTTATCCTTGCCGCCGAAGTTGGCGCCAACTTGGCACCTCTCGATTGGAGCCGCTGTGAGCTGTTTGGGTCCGCTAAGAAAGCCCGCCGTCACGAAACTAAGAGCTTTCCACGACATAGCTCCGCAGCACATCCTCCGCCTTACAATGAGCAGGACAATGCGCTCCCGGTCGTATGCGTGGAACGCAGCCTCAGCCCCAGCTGCAACGTCCCAGAAAGTCCACAGCCTCCTGCCCTCGTCTCATCCCCAGATGCAGCTACGCTCAGGACTCGCGTCGACCTTGAGGGCACCCTCGCGATGTGGATCACCCAAGCCCTCACTGTTAACCCCACGGTCTACTGCCACCCACACCTGCGCCCCACCCTCCGCGCCATGGGCCGTCACGCCCGTGCCTCCGACCTGCACGCCTTTCGCGCCGCCCGCGCCCGCTGCGCCGCGCTGTTCTTCTATGAACCCCACGCCAACGCCGCAGTCGATCATGCCCAGCACATGCGCGAGTTCTACGTGACCGATATGGAACGCCTATTGGCATGGATGCTCGATGAGGAGGATGGTGACTGCTTTGCCGACTTCATGGCGTGGGCGGATCTGCTGGCGCTGGGCGACGCGGCGCGGGACGCGGTCGCTTCCAGCGATAATGTGGAGCTCAAGGATAAGTACAACCGCGCAAAGGGTATATGTGTGAGCAAGGTGCTGGCCGAGTACGGGTAGGGATTCCTTCCAAGGTAGCCTCCCTCATATTATCCCACATGGTATGGCGGCGTTGGCAGTGTTAGTGATTTACTTTTCCAATGGAGCTAGGCTTTGATCCTTTTTGGCCTGTAGTGTTGCTATGAGTACGCTCTACAGGTGATATTAATTACGGTAGATGAATGTATGATTAGGGCCCGTATCGGGGCTTTGCTTTTCTTTAATCTTCGCGACTGAGCTATCTCTTCCCTCACCGCTATTGGAGCCGCCGCTGTGCGCAGATGTGTTGCACCCCTCCTGCCCGTTTAGGCTAGCTATGGCCATGCACGGCAACTTGACGCTCGCGGCCCACCCCAGCCCATTAGGGTTAATTAGCTGCGACAACTCACCCTGTAGCGGGGACAGCAACCTTTCATATCATGATGGAACGAAGGCAGTCTGTCGCATCTCTGCTTAGTCAGCTCAGTGTATATAAGCAATCGCTCGATAGTTTAATCACCGGAACTTCTCCCCATTTTGTTCCATCATATTATCTAAAAAATCATCGGAATCGTCCACACCTCGCCTACCATCGCCTGCGTAGGCAATATACTAAAGGTACGGTAGACTCGGTTTTCCTGAAGCTGGTGGCCAATCTTTCCATGGCCTCGCACACATGGGCACACGCGAAAGGCAAAAAGGGCTTTGGATTGAATCCTCAGCTCTAGCGCCATGGAGCTTTCTTCAAACCGATTTCCGACAACACTAAAGCGCCCGCCGCCGCCCCAGCCGCAGCAGCCAGAGCCGCGCTGCCGTTGAAACCGCCTGCTTGACCACACGTCACTGACGACGATGCTGCCGCCGCTGACGACGACGACGGGGCGATGAGGCACCACCGGTCGAGTTTAGAGAATGGCTATGATAGTCTATTGATAGAATATGAGCTCAATCACCTCAGTTGTTTGTTATTGGATAAGTTTATTAACTTAGTCGCTCATTCTGAGACGACTTTGGGTTGAACACCAAGTAGATTAAAACAACAAGCAAGACACTCGATCCATCGATGATTCGACCGATCAAGCGCGAATTCCATCAGCAAATCATGCCAAGAGCTACAGAGCAAGTAAAGCAGTATACCAGATTAAGAATTTCTCTATGTATATAAATCACACTTCTTAGATAGCTTTAACCCTCGTGGTTAACTTTCTAAACATACTTCAGCAATAGAATTTACACTCTATTGGTAACACGGTCTTCGCAAACGCAGTGCTCAGTCGTGATGCTTGTTCTCTTCATCTCACCCTCTTCTTGTACCCACTCAAGGAAAACCCTTCGGCAGGTTTCCGCCCTCTTCGGTGTTTGATCCTTAGAGGCAGAGGCCCGCCATTACACCAAGTGAGGTCAGAAGAAGAAGTCTAAATTTTTGCCTGCTTCTTGAATAGAGTTGAGGGAGCGCCTTGATGTACAAAATTTTGAAGGGAATCACCGAAACGTTATAGAGACATGAGAGAGTGCAATACTGAAGGTGCAAATCTTATCCCAGTATAGAATCCGTATATATTATGATAGACCTAGACAACAAAAAACCGCATAAGGAAGAGGCCGCTGTACAGACTACGAAGGAAACGCCTACTTCGATTTTTTTCCTTATTATCTTTACAAGAGATTCTAATATTTCTATTGTTACTCAATAGCCTTAGGTAAGAAACACCGTCCGTTCTTGCCAGTCCCTGATGGGAATATCCCTTCCAATCACGCACGACTGTATCCGAGATGACACACCATATGGAAATTGATCTAACATCAACAAGAATAGACCGTTCCCTTCCTGGTACATCAGCACAAATTCAAAGTCCTCGTTCTGCCTCTGTCCGAATTCGTCAGGAAGCCTGATATAACCCAGCACTTTCCCAGAGTCTGGAATGATTAGATGGTAACGTCCAGTCTCATCCGTCACAACCACACGAAGGTATCTGCATCGGGCCCGGAATATGAGCAGTCTCTCAGGACTCACAACATCATTTCCGATAGAGTCCAGTGTGTGCAGTAAAGATGTAGTTTCGGATTCGACCTTTCGCACGTCATCCTCATTCGTGATTTGAGGGTTCCTTGTCTCGCAGACGGGAACGATGCGACGCGCCTCCCTCGAGGCCACACGATAGTACGTGATGTATTCTTCTTGGTGCGGCTCGTCGTAGGATCCTGACTCTTGATTGTACCACCAGTCATAGTCAACGCCCTCGTCTATTTTCCAATGACTCCAGCTCCATGTTGGAAAACTTTTCCGGCGTCGGCATTCCAAGTCCATCCATGTTGTTGAAAAGCAGAGAGCTGCGTCTAAGTAGCGAACTGGCAATCCATAGTGGAATTCCACGTCAAAGGACTGCTTGAGAACATCCGACAGGCCACCAAACGCTCGTAGGCCGTCGGTATCTCTCGACAAGTCCCGCTTGGAATAGTCCTTGACGAGTCCCGCATATTTGTCGAAGAAAGAGTCTTCTCGAGACCAGTTGTTCAAGCATTTCTTCCAGAATGGCTGTTCGGTCCAAGGCAGCACTGTTTCAGTCTCGTTCAGGATTGATGGGGCTTGTTTCTCGAGGTAGGTATCCTCTATCCAAAGATCGCTCTGGCAATTGAAAAATACAATCTCTGAAGTGAACACGAGCAGTCTACGAGACAAGACCCGCTCTTGAAATGTCCAGCCCCGTCGAGTCCAAGTTGCGGGTTCCATGATTCTACGAAAATCGGAGCCGGCACAAGCTAGGAGAAGCCCATTGAGTCTGACACACTCTTGTCTCTGCCGTGTGCCTTCGTGTACTCCAGGAAGACCCTCCCAGGAATCCCCTTCTGCAGCTGCAACAATGGTTACAATGGCGTTATTGTAGATGGATGCCATTTTCCTTAGCTCTTTGTCTTTTTCCCCCTGCGACAAGTCTTGTTGAATACATAACGCGTCTACCCAAAGATACCGGATCCCAATCTTGGAACAAACTGTCATCGCATCGTGGATTGTCTTCGGGACTTGTCCATTGTACAAGCCGTTTGGGACCTGCAGTCGTGTTTTCGTTCTCTTGTTAAGCTCGTACTGCTTTGTGGTACGCGGACCCCAGACGTAGCTCAAGGCCGCATAGGCAAGATGATCTCCTTCTTTGACCATTTTTATACACATCAAGTCAACATCAACGAGTATTGATGGCCTAGTGAGGTACTTGAATTGATATGGTGAGCAATCTGATCCGTGTGCCTCATGGCATGCTTGAATCCAAGACCGGAGAAGATTGAAGTCGACCTGGGATCGAACAGATCTTCCGTGGAATAGGTTTTCCACATCAGACAGGTTTTGATCAGAGCCCTCTGGTATGAGCATTATCTCTCCTTCAGCATATTCGTGTCGCTGAATGGAGTCATAATTTGCCCAGCAATCTGCAATGCGTGCAAACTCGTAGCCTGGTGAGAGTGGACGGGCGGAGTTAGTCGAAACCACTAGCCTGTTCGTGATGTATCTACACATTCATTCCTCAGTTCGAACTTCATATTGTAAACACGGATTAATCTAAGATGAACATACTTGTCACGTATCTCCCCATATATCTCACAATAGTAATAGACCTCGTCCCCAGGGCTTATCTCTTTTCCAAAAGAGTCACTTTCCAGAGTGCGATACACGAGCTGACATAATCCACAGGAACCGTTCTCAAGAATAGCCTCAAACGGCTTGCGCACACGAAGTCCCCATTCTCCGGACTCGCGTGTACTCTGGAAGATGTCTCGCGAAATAAGCTGGCGGCAATCGGTACAAAGTGGCTCCATTCTCTCTAGCTAAGGCCGAAAATTTAGGGAAGCTTGGCATATAAGACGTCCAGATACTATCCGTAGAGTGGTCTGACGAAGCCCGGAAGACAAGGGCTTTATGACCCCACAGATTGAGACTGTACGGGACGAAGGGACGCACAACCACAGATCCTGCACGGAAAACTCCGAAATTGTAGATCCCGCTTGTATTGATGGAAGGAACTGGACTCGAGCGCCTTGCCCCAGGAATGGCCTAAGCTTCCTAGTCGAGCGAACTGTATGCGAGCTGGCCTATGGGGACGAATAATACGCGGATATGCGTAGGACGGCTAGATGGACAGAAGGTTGACCGACTGGTACGCGATAAGCGGAAAGGCGAAGTGCAGGACGCAGCTAACGATGGACGAGCGATTGAATGCGGGATTTGGTGATAAGGGAGTTGTTGAGTGATAGAGATGGAGATGGTTAGGAAGTAGAGAATAGGCTGCGGCGCAACCGACACACAAGTAAACGCGACACGCGCGCGTCATGGCGCGTAATGACGCGCCAACTGTCAGTAAACAACCATGCTTCGGCAAAACAATATTCCATCACTTGATCTGAACCAGACTGAACGACCCTCAGATATCGAAGCAAAAATTAGGTAGCTGCAACGATAGGCCTCTTTTACTTTAAAGTCGACTACGACTAAATCGACTTACAACTATGGGCAAGGGTAGGAAAGGATGTTAGCGGTGCGGATCAAAAGTAGAGTCTAATGTGTTTACGGTATAGCGTAGCCCTAAATGTAGTGAACCCTGAGTGGATTGGAGTATATATCTTAGGACAAGTATAAATAATTGTACTTGCTTAATATATTTAAACTGGTTTTAGACTTAGATAATAGTACGTTATATTATCTATCTCTACTTAAAAAAAAGTTATATATCTATATTACTTAGTACTAGTAGAGCGTTTATTCTTTCTAAACGCTTCTTAATAACTTCTTTAAAAGTTGCCTAGAGATCGTAACTATTCTAACCATCTATTATACTAATTAATAGAAATATATATAAGTATATTTAGAAAATAAGGCTCTTACTCTATTTATAAGTCATTATATAAATAAAGAATGCGATTCCATACGTTTAACTATAGTCGTTATACTATTACGGGTTAAGCTCTTAGTCTATATTAGTTTTAGACGATAACTAAGCTGCGTTAAAGAGATCTTTATTATCTACGGTTAAATTTTTATTAAGAGAAGAAACGAATAAAATACTTTTAGACGTATAAGTATTTAAGGTTTTAGTCCCTAAAAATAGAGATTATCTTTTAAAACGCTAAGAGTGCTCTATATTTATACGCTCCGTTATCGAAAAGACTTCAAAATCTATTTATCGTATAATCCTTAGAATCTCTAGAAGGAGACTTTAAATCGATTGTAATAGTACTAATTAGTATATACCGCGGACTTATATCCTCTACGATTTTGCTTAAAATCTGCTTCTTATTCTACTAAAAGTAGACTTGTTACGCTGGGGCTCGGGAATGGGGGTGAAGCGAGAACGTCGGGGAGGTTCACAGCGTCGAGGGTTCACTACCGCTATCTGAGAGGTCACTGGACACTGTGTGCAGAGGATAGCAGCCGTAGTCAGGCAGGGAAGGTAACAGGAGGGGTGCAGGGCAATGATTGGAATTGACCACGGAGGTCCTATCTACTGTAAATGAGTGTGCTATATATACAAGGAAACATTTGCCTTATGACCGTAATTCCTGACCGTTGTGTGGAGGTAGGTCATGACTGAGGGTGTGGTCTTGGCGTCATGACCGTCAGTGGTGGTGCTGAGTAATGAGCGTGGTCACCGATCCTCGGCGCGGGGATTCGCTTGGCGCCGCGTTCCCAACTTCTGTCCTTCTGCAGGTGTTCCGTAACAAGACTTTATAATCGTATTACTATATACTATACTACCGACACTTTCGAAGTTAATACAATACGTAAATATAATTACTATTGGCCAGCGCTAGCGGATTGCGCTAGTCGTGCGAGGTGTGATTCGTTTTCGTCTAAACGCAGGGGTAATATAGACCGTACCGCTACGGACACTTCGAAGACGCTAATTTCTATTTCCGATCCGGAGATAGTATCTACTAGAGACTCTGCCCCACGCTCTAGACTCGATAGACCTTCCGCCTAAATAAAAGTACTTCTTTCTACTAGTAAAAGTAAAGTAGATAAACGACTAAAAGGAAAATAGATAAACAGTCGCTAATCTAAGTCCGAGTCGAAAAACTAGATATTATATAATAGAATAATCCGTAGTTTAAGAGAAAAGTAGGTAGAGATTATAATACGGTTACGGGTATTCTTTTAAGTCGAATAATTACTTTCGATACGGAGTTCGTGCGAATCGATAATTTTAAAGCTTGTATAAATAAGGTTATAGTTAGTAGAAATCTTCTCTAATAACTATAGTGTATAAAGAAGAAATAAAATATATATAACTATCGGGGCAGCGTAGACGAGTTCTTCGTGCCGGATTACTAGAATGCGTCTTATATAAGTTCGTTTCTACCAAAGATATTGGTTAACAGCTAGCTATAAACCAACTTTATCCACGTGAATTAAATAAAAATGTGATTTCGGGGTTATTGTACGACTTAAAGGTGTAGCGAGCGCGGACGCAGATTATACTTCTATACTCTACGCTCTTACCGTTTATATATAAAACTTTTATTTAAGTCGAAGATCTTATATTACTTTACTAAAACTATCGAACTTATCGATATCTAAAAGCTTCTAAAAACTCCGTAGAACGGTATTAAAACTATAGTAAGACTAACTATAGTAGGTATCGTAAGTAGGCCTACTTTTAGATAGATCTAGACATCGAGATCGGATTCTGCAACTTAAGGTAATATATATCTAGTAGCGCGGACGTACTTAGAGCCCTTATTACGATAACGATCTCTACTTATTAAGAGTTCGCTAAACACCCCTTAATTACACCGCCATTATTAGTCTTTTACTGTACTGATATCTTATACTTCTAAATTCTTTTATCTGTTAAGGATGTACTCTCTCAACTTCATCATGGCCGTCCTGGCCCTCGGAACTTTCATCTCTGCTGTGCCTGTCGAGCCACGTCAGGCCACCAACTCGATCGTTGCGGCGCCCCTCTTCCCCACCGGCCCCGGTCTCGTCCCTCCTCCAGCTATGCTGGGCCCGTACGGCCTCAAATCCTCATCCGCCTCCGCCTCCACCGAGCAGCCCTCTACTTTTACCCAGCAGACTGCCACTTTCACTAAGAAGCCCTCCATTTCCGCCAAGAAGCCCTCTACCAGCTCCTAGGTCCTCTCGTTTACCTCCTCGGAGCAGCAAACTTAACAGCCTCGCTACCATTGCATCTGCGGCCAGCTCCGCCGGTGCCTCTAGCAGCACGCCTTCTCTATCTTCCGTTCCGCAGATGTGGTTAACAAGCTTATCAACAACATCCTACCTTTCGTAGCTTGCTTGGCTATTAGACAAATCCAAGTGGTTACTTGCTTATGTTCTGGTCCGAAAAATAATTGGTGTGGTTGTGTAGTTCGTAGAGGATATTTTTAGTTTTATCTTAACTCTAAAACACGGCAATTTCGAGGAGTACGACAATATCTAAAGCCTCTACACTAAAGTCTTTTGTATCTGGTCAAAAATTTTTTTCTGCCTTGTCGAGAAAGATTAGTTGGAGTATACTATGTATTTACCGTTACTCAACATTTAAAAGTTTACTAATCAAAAATAAGATCGACTATTATCTCTATTTTCTATTATTTTCATTGGCCTATTTACTCGCTTTTAAACAACGTAGGTGTGATATAAAGTAGAGTTTTCCTTCATCATCATTTTATTATTTCATCAATTGAATGTAAAATCCATTACTTCTACAGTTAGCTAGAATCCCCCCATCTTGTGATCACGGCTGGGTTTAGGATACCAATCCAGTATAGTTCCGAGTTTTTGGCGAGTTTCTAAGCGTGACCCAGCGCCATCTACTCTATGCCAATGCGATGACGAGGACGCGGTCGTCGGTCGTAACTGCATCGGCAACAGGCGTAAAGAGGTCGGTTGCGGAATCAAGTACTTCCAAGGTGTACTCATCATGACAGAAAACCGTATTACAAGCTTCGACATTGCTATGCTGTCTCGCGTCTGTTATCCTTCCGCAAATAATCATGATGCAACCAATTATATGCGTACTCTTGCCCTTGTATTTGGTGTGCTCCGCGGAGATATCTCAACCTTTCGGGATCGGCTACTTCTGTACCCGATTCCGGGCCGAACCCATCCTTAGTAGATGGCTTGCAACAACTGACTCACCCTAAGCCAATTCCAATTCATTTCCAGTATTCTCTCGCAGTGCCACTTTCTTAATCTTCTTGCAACCCATCCACGATGCCCGCACCCCCACCCCCCATCGCCACCCCCCTCTCCGCCATCGGCAACACGCCCGCAGTCCTCTTCCGCCACGTCGCGCCTGCCTCCACCTACGCCAATGTCTACGTCAAGCTCGAAAGCCTCAATCCGACCGGCAGCTACAAAGACCGCCTCGCCGCTACCCTTATCGCCGCCGCCGAGCTCCGCCCAAGCATGACCGTCACCGAAGCGACCGGCGGCAGCACGGGGTCCTCGCTCGCTTTCGTCTGCGCCGCCAAGGGCTACGCGTTCGCGCCTGTCTGCTCCAACGCCTTTACGCCCGAGAAGCTGCGCACCATGGCTGCGTTTGGCGCGAGCGTATAACTCGCTGCTCGTAGAACTGAAAGGCGTGGAAATGTACGGGCGACTTCCTTGTCCCCATAGAGGAAATCGTAGCCCTAATAGACCATCCTCCCATATATCTTGGGGTGCAATTGAGCCTGTTCATTAAGGCTTATGCATTTATCGAAATATTTGATTATTGAACTTCATGCTTTGTTGCCTTACCCGCTACGTACCGGGGCGGATGGCGTAGTGGTTAAACGCCTGGCTATCCCTGGAGTGGAATACCTGGGGTGTAGGTTCAAATCCTACTCCGACCTCGAACAACCAGCTTTTATTCCAAAGCCCGACCCTCAATTCGAAAGAGCCCCACCTACAGATACTACTCGACTCTACCGAAGAACCTCCGCCTTAGCGAAACCGACTTTTTCTCGCTTCTCCCGCCGAAGCGTTTATTTTACGCATAAAAATTACGCCGTATTCTATCTTCTATCGAGCGAAAGAGATCTACCCCTTTAGATCGGTCTCTAGAAAATACGAATATCTAGCCGACGTTACTCCTCTTATTTTAAGGTTTCAGCGGGTTTTCCTTATTATTAATAATTCTTATTACCTACGATACGGGGGTCGTTTCTTAGCAAAAATAACCCGAATAAAGAACCGCTTCGGAGGGAAGTAGCTAGGAGGAAACAGGATTATTACGAGAATTTGAAGAGGTTTTCCGCGTATTATCTTTTCTTTGTCCGGCGAAAAGGTGGTCTACTCCACCCGTCTATTAAGCCCCACGGGAGGCACGGCTGCTAGGCCGACATGTACTTAGACTTAGTACCTAGACGTTAATCCAACCACCACCACCGCTACGTACAGATCAAGAACTATAGCTTAAGGGGACTATCCCCCACCACTAGCTTTACTCCTCAATGGCATCTACCAATTGATTCTCTACTCATCAAAATCCAACATCACTAGAACAAAAAAGCACCATTAAAAATGAAGAGTGAATTCAATCTATGGCCTGCCTCTCACCAACCAAAAGATACATGTAACAGAGTGTCTTAAATTCCACTAAAGACGGCTAGCACTAATGAATACAAGGTACGTTTAGCATTCATGTGATCGTCCTCAAATGTCCTTCCCTTGTCCCAGGGCCGCGAGTGAGTCCTGGATAGGGTTGTCCGATGCTGTGATGCCTGTCGTTGAATCCGGGTGCCATTCGACCGGACTACCACGCTCTGATATTTGATGCAGGGCTTCCTTTCTCAGAATTTGTATGATCGAGTTCAGCATGTCACGTTGGTGGGTTCGCGCCTTTTCCTTGTCTTCGAGATCTAGATCCGGTGGCCGCCAGTTCAAGTAGATCGTCTGGTGGGATGCAGGTTCAACAAAACACCCTGGGTGGTTTCGTATGTAGAGCAGACAGCAGTAACAGGCGGGCTTGCTGCAGCCGATATACCGGTCTGAGTCGACAAACGGCAATCGCTTGGTGTAAAAATGCTCAAGGAGGTTAATCTCGCAATGGACGCGTGGTAAGAAGTTCCGATCTTTGTAGAACGACATGAAACGAGAATACAGTCCGAATTTCTCAGACATGTGAGCGAGCATCAATTGATAGCAAGCAACTTCGTCCTTTGCGTTGGATGGAAGCATGCGAACGACGATGCTGTCGAAATTTGTCTTGGCGTCTGTCGGCGGCGGGTGCTGTAAGGGCGGTGGCGTTTTCATACAGCGGATCTTGTAGCCTTCGAAAAGATAAGGGAGTCTTCGGGCGGCGGCAATCAAGTACGTCGTAGCATGAAAGTGGAAGCCTAACTGTCCTATGTGGTGTTTCGCCTGCTCGAACGGATTCGATCGTAGATTTTTATCGTTGCAGTAGAGGTACTTCTAGCTCCAAACGCCAAGCTGTCTTATCTAAGGTGCTTTCCGTGCTTCGTAGCACGATTGACAAAGCAGGGATGGGTCCGCAGGATCGAACTTACAAAGTTCAAGCCAGACAAAGAGCTCTTGATCTTGTTTCGTTAGTTCATCACCAATGGCCAATCAGGCTTTGAACATACCGTTGTCAAGACCTTGCCTAGATATCAAGGTGAAACAACTTTGCAGGCACCGAGCCAGGCATGACCAGTACGTTTTAGCCCGGCTTCGGGCAAAGAGAACGAAGTCCCTGGATAGTGATCGAGCCTCTTCGGATGCATCTTTTTCTGGGGCTTGAGCCGCATCCTTTAGCTTCCCCAAAGTTCTCTCTAGGAAATCTGTCACCCTTTGACAGGGATTCTTGTTTGCGCTGATCCAAAAAACCGGACCTTGTAGTTTTCCCTCCAACGCGATCGATGTGACCGTATCACCGCCCTTTTCGTAGTCGCAGGTGTACGCTAAGCAGTCAAGGAAAGTCCTGCGTAGCTGGCAATTCGAGAGATCGGCCGGCTTCCCATGTGCTACCCGAGAGACGCGCTCGCCTCTTGTTTGGCCCAGGGTACGGAGAAGGACAAGTGGCTCGTAAAAGCGACTCAGAAGACGTTGTTGCGGGCTCGTTCGGGGTCCACCCGGGGTCTGCGCTCCTGGTGAGCAGCACTCACAAGCGTCGGTAAATCTCGGCTTCTTGCGTCGTGGCATTGCGAGGAGATCAACATGAAGTTGCTGGTCTGGGCAGATGTTAACAATGGCCGAGGGAACAGGACATGCTCCTATTACACGAAGCTGTCTTGAGATTGCTACCAACGATACGATTGTCGCATCTGTCTTATCTGTGTGCCCTCAGATGTACCATTGTCAAGCTTGATTGGCGATTAGAGCTGGCACATGCGAAGGCAGAGTACTGAATCCGTGAGAATCCGATTCAACGTGCACTTGGAGTCAGACGCTGCTTCGTTAAAAGCCATTGGCCTTCCGACCTGGCAGCTCGGTCAAGCTAAACTATATTCTTCGGTTTGTCTTTTTCATCAAAACCATAAGATGGCTCCTTGCTCCGCGAGTGATCCGGGAAAAGACAAAGTATTTGGTCCACTACCCCGAACTTCCGCCTTTGGTAAGCTACTAGACTCTGGGTGCAATAAGCTGGAACAAACCGAACGATACTAAGTACAAGCGTATGTAAGACTAGAAACTATATCGGCAGACAAGTGCGAACTTCCGTTGCTCCGGTGATAGTTGAATGTAAAAAATTCCCGTGCAAACACATTTCGTTAATTGTCCGGTTGCCTGTCCTCTCTCCGCACTTTAGTGCTCCCTGTTTCCTCGTTACCCGTCATCGCGGTTCCCTATGCAATCACCCGATCAATTATCCCTGCCGTCTGTTTCCGCAGCTTCCTTCCACGAGACCAGCTAACCAGCCCCCCACCTGAACGGCCTATCCAAAAACCCTTAATACCTATGCTTATTGTAAACAACCCTCTTTTCGATTTCCGTCGTTTCCAATGGCTACCATCTGTACCGTACGTGGGCGATATGATGAATATTAGAAGCCTGCCGCTGAAGGAGTTGCTTTCGAATATTTGTTTTAAGTGTACATGGCTAGCCTCATTATTTGTTCACGTGATGCACTCAGCTCCTGCACCACAGGAGGAGCGGTTACTAAAAATAAATTAACCCCAACCCAGCGCTTTCTAAGGAATTACCATGTGATAAACTAACCCAACCCTAGGTACCACTATTAACTGTGTTTTAAACACTGATTTGGCTTTCCCGACCTTGCAATGTCTGCGGATAAAGATGGTGGGAACATATACGCGACCGTTGGAGTGTCGTGCATTCTACCGCGGCAAGCCAACCCGGCCTTACACGTTAATCGCGGCCAAGTTATCACACGAACTCATTTGGAGTGATATTATTAATATGCTGGGTTTACCGAACATAATAAGGCGCTGACGCAGCAAGACGATGTGAGCGATGACGAGATTAAACGGCATTCTGGCGCGACAGATGTTTGGAGAAACGCAGATGAAAGTGAGAGAGCGTGTCAAACAAATGTAAATGTACAAGAGGGTAGCGGGCTTTGTGAAGCTGACGTGCAGAGATCCAAGCTTACAGCTATAAATCAACAAC
Source organism: Lasiodiplodia theobromae (assembly GCF_012971845.1). NCBI lineage: Eukaryota > Fungi > Ascomycota > Dothideomycetes > Botryosphaeriales > Botryosphaeriaceae > Lasiodiplodia > Lasiodiplodia theobromae. Next base: position 34,691 of record NW_023336564.1, on the reverse strand, counting down.
ATGCATGCAAACATGTTCCAAGGAGGACCACTAATATCTATACTTAGCAAGCCATCGGCGTATACGCCCCAGCACGCATGAGCTATGTAACCAGCCTTAAAACTAAATGCTGTCCAACTCCACTTCTGCACTGAAAAGCTCGATCTCATCAATGCAAACGTCGAGTGTAAGACCTGAGATTCCCGTCCCCGGCTGCAGATAGCACTAGAGAACAGAAGCTACGAAGGGGTTAATGCGCTACAGATCCTGAGGAACCCGAATGATGTAGCTAACGCTCGTGTTATCTTTAGGGCTGAAGCGGATGAAGAGCTCCCTAGGTCGGACCTTGGGTGGTAAGATACGGCCTTCCTAGAGGATAGGATCCGGGGCTGCTAGTAGTATCAAGAAAGAGTAGACAATGTCAGCAATTCTAAATAGTAGCTCACTATAATGCGTGCTGAGTTTAATGAAAAATGAGCTTAACCATCTCTGTCGTATGTGACCAGATAGGTTTATTAGCTTAATAGTTCATTCTGAGACGACCTTAGGCTCAACACCCGTTCACTTTTGACTGATCAAGCGCAAATTACATCATAAATCACAGCCCTGCACAGATTTCGATCGTGTGTGATCATGAAAGCCAGAGAATGGGAACCAGTACACAAAACTGTTGATCGAAACTCGATTGCCGAGAATAACTCATGGCAGATGTGTTGTGTTGAACAGACGGTTGCCAGTATCAGTGCCGCCGCTGCCAATGAACTTCGTATCTGAAAGTCGAAGCGCAACAAGACTGACATTATCGTGATTGACAAGCGTCTTGTAGAATGTGCTGTTTGGAGAAGTGCATTGCGCCTGGACTACACCGGCTACAACGACGATACGAATGTGGGAATCGAGCTTGCGAATCGCTTGCACGAATTCAAGGATTGTCTTGCCGCTATTGATGACCGAATCCACCAGCAAAACCTGGAGTTGTCCTTGCAAGTGGTGGATCTTGATGTTCTCTGGACCGCTGGCATGGACAAACATGGCTAGCGGGAATACCTCGTTAACTCCACTTGCCATTGGTTCTCCGGCTCGCATGGCGGCTACGATTGTCGTCTGTGGTTCATGCCGAAGTTGGTAACCTGTGGTAGGGTGCCCCAGGACATGCGAGATGCGACACTCTTCGACACCGATCACACTGGTTAGGAATTCGATGGCCAGATACGCGCCAGCGCGATGATGTGCTTTCCTCAGAGCAGGGCCGGCAATAGCTGAGTCGCGCATAGGTGTCGCGAGTAGTTTCGCTGCATTCTTTTCCGTTGCAAGGAAGATTGAGAAGCCACTGGATCGATTGCGGCGGCGGAAGATGGAGCTGATGAGGTCATCCTTGGTGAGCTGAGCCACAGGGAGTGTTGAAGCGTCAAGGCGTGGCGATACGCTTCTGGGCAACAAGACTTGGCGGGCTTGAAGATCGCCTTGGTTGATGGCAACGGATAACACATCGTCCATGCTCTTGCTCCTGGCACTGTCGTCGCCTACCACAATGACCGCCTGATCTGCTTTCTTCAACATTTCCAAGTCCAGGGGGCTGTCTCCAAACGCCCAAACATACATCTGGTAGCGGTCCTGCAAGCGGGAAACTAGAGCAGCTTTGACTGCTGCGGTGACCACAAGTCCGTCCGCTATCCGCCCTCCAGCAACAATCTTGACTGTTCTTGATAGTCCTTCTCTTTCCAGTACTTTATCCCATACACGACGAAGCCCACAACTGACACCTACGACACCGATATGCTCTTGCTGTGCTGCCTGCTGCAAGAGAGACACGAACTCTGGGTACATGGTGACCTCTGCCGCTACATCTGAGCAGAGACTTTCATACTCTTCGTCATCGGCGGCTTCTTCGTACAGCAACGTGGCCTGTCGGAAGGCATCGTATGAGTAGCGCAGTGGGCTGCTAAAAAGCGATTTTAGCGGAGAGCCTTCGTCAGTCCACTGCTGAGGCGCGTGAAATTGGGTCCAGAACAATGCACCAGTATCATCCACTGCCAATGTCCGATCGGCGTCTATGACCAAGATCGTCTCCCATCGGTCTCGGTGAGGAGCAAGAATCTCGTCCAACCTGCTCTCAGCGCAAGATAGGTTGTACGTTTCAGTGTGGACATAGAAATCTCGTAGCAGGACGGAAACTTTAGCTAGCAAAGACGGACCAGGGGTGACAACCGAGAACAGAATGCCGTGGTCGCGACAGAGCAGGCGTAGTTGATCCTTTTCCGTCTCCTGCCATTTGGACAGATGGGCTGTCGTTGCAGATGGACGAGAGCGTTTCGTATCGTCTCGATGGCGTTGTTCAATGACCGCGGCAGGGACGTTCAAATAGAGTATGTGTGTGAACACGGCCAAGTCGTTCGAGGTGTAGACCATCTGTCCGCTCTCTTCTTCTTCTGGCCAGAACATGAGGTGTCCCGTGACGACTGCAGACTTCCCACTGATGGTGCATTCTTTCCTGATACTCTCAGCAGCAAGCTGCCGAAAATGTGTTTTGTGTTCTTCGTCCAATTTCTGAAAAGCTTCCAGACCGCCCGGAACAAATGACGCGATGACCTCAGACCCTTCAAAAAATGAGAGGTTCTCATCGCTCATTTCCTGCTTCAGCTGGTTCAGCAGGAGCGTCTTCCCAGATCCAGGAATTCCGTAAATGCCAATGACTTTTGCCTTTCTGCCGGCAGAATGGCTTTGGTCGAGGCTAGGCGGTTGGTTCGAGCAGTGGTCCGCTGTCAGGCTGAGCTGGGTGCCCGCTTCGTTTTTGGCTTGATGAGGCATGATAAGGGTGCCACCTGTGTCCTCGCGAAGGGTTATGGATGAAATATCGTGGAAGTTGATGAAGATGACGAGCAAAATTGGTAAATAGCTCGTACTTATATAATTCTCAACTGGCTGGGCTAATAGTATGTTTTAGTACTATAGAACGATTAACACGACCTTTTTGCCTTCAAATAACGATCTCCTAACTGGATCGTACTTACGTCCTTATGCATCCGATCCTTCAAGTGAGTAGTCATTCACCTATCGCCGCCCATAACGTAAGGCTCTGGTCTGTTGTATGACCTAAATAGCCCCGTAGCTGGGTCTGACAGTTTTCAAAAGCGATACCTATGGCAAAAGAGGCCAAAAGTGTCGCAGCTTGCCGCCGACGCGCTTGAATGTAACTGGGTCAATCTGGTGGCGAGACGCAACCTCTTCAAGCTTACGATCTTTGCTGGGGTTCACGACCTCGCGTACCGAGGCGTAATGAGGGACATGGCAGAGCAATGCAGCCACTCGGTAGAATTGCCACCTTATTGTGTACTTTGCCAGCATGTAACCGTATATGGCCGCGTGGTGTGGGGAAGAAAGAGGCGGCAACCTTCTCACTGGAAACCCGTCATGCTGAGCTCGACTGATCGAGAAGAAGACGTCCGATGTCTCGCTAAGCCTCTGCCAGCGCGTGGTTGCATTGTGGCGTTCTCGCAGCTCCTCCCGAAGTCGGTCTCGATACCACTTTGGTGGTGATTGTCGCGGGAGGCCTAGCATCTCATGCCATCGATAGAGAAACCTGTACGTGACCGGTCGCATCTTGTTTGGACAGATATCCTGATTGGATGGCGACTATATGTACGCTTGCGTGAAGTCCAGGCTCAAGATTGCTGAAGGTGCGTGAGATGGGAACAGTTAGACGGAGATCGAGAGGAATGCAGGAAGAAACGAAATTGATGTAACATAGAATTTACTTAGTCTTGGCACCCATGCGCTATTCCTTTTTCGAAGGGTTGTGTTCGACACAAATCGCAACATCACATTTCAGGTTAGCACTGACGTCGCCGCATGCCAATCAGAAAAGCACAAGCGCTGTAGTTGTAATAATGAGCTAATCAACGTGCACTGCTGGAGCGCGAGAGAAGGGCTTGTGGATGAGCAGAGCAGGCTGTTCGCATCAAATCTGACCTGCTTTATGCGTATTGCGTGGAAGAAAGCAAACTGTCCACTTAAAGCTTTCCACATCTTCACAGTCATATTTAATTCACAGGAAAAATCATAAAAAGGGAAACTTATTTCGCACCTTTTCGTCATTTGGCCCTACGAGGTCCCACAATCAGCAATACAGGCAGTGAGTTACCTCGATGCAACGCTTGGTACGTTTCGGCATTGCTCTGATAATCACTCTATTTTTCGCACCTCTATAAATCCATTGCAGTAAACCTGCAAGTCCTGCTTCAAACTGTGGTGCTCAGTTCTAGTGGCAGGGAATGGCGACCAATAGCGCTTTGCCGTGTGGCAACTGCTAAATTTTCATTTCAGCCATTGCCAGCCACGGCATGGATCCTCATTGTGTCACAGGAAGTCTAGGGCTATTATAAGGTGGAATCGAAATGATGCTAACCTCCTAATACTACACGACCAATTTTGTGAGTTGTCAGGGTCATTGCATCAGAAAGTGTGCAAGTAAAGGTCGATTTTGAATTCGTGAACGTTGAGCTCCTTCATTCCGCTCTCCAAGCAGCGCACAGAAGCGACGAAGACACTGTTTCTCATGACGGCAACAGAGGCCTAGCTAGAGTTGGGTTGTGTGTTATGGATATGGTGGAGACCCACAACACCATCATCGTGGAGAACGGTACCAAGAGTAGGTCCCACTACTTACATATTGATTGATAGACTTCTCAGCTTGATAGAGGACATAGGCACCCGGAACCATTGGTCTAACAGCAAACGAGAACGTGCGAAGGTGTGTGAGACATTGGGAATAGACAAGTACATTGTCCCAAGCGTTCGGCAACAACACGAAAACCCTTCCTCGACGGTTCTGTCAAATACATTGTGTGCCATCATTGGAGCCGCCTGGCTCGATCTGGAGAAACGAAACGAGAGTGCTTCGAATGCTCGTGGACAGGTTCTCAAGATTTTGCGCAGAATAGACAACCTTGTCGCGGACTTGACCGGGAATTGCCTGTCAACGGCTGATGAGAGAATCTCTGCAGCCTCAGCAAGACACAACGATACCCAATCCAGCATACCCGACGGGGTGCCGAGCCTCACTGCAGAGAACCAAAGTTGGGATCCAACTACTTCTTTGGATTTTTTGAACATCCAGTGGGCCGACGAAATTCAGCATGATATGCTCCCAAATATCGCTCCAGACTTTCTTTCATTCCAAGAAATGCAAACAGAACTCGATCTTGCCTTGGTTGGCGAAGTTCAGTGTAAGTTGTATGTATCAGGAGCCTTTGACCGTCACTGACCTTCTTAAAGCTCATGTGCAGGATACAGGCATTCCCAACTTCAATCCAAACACTATCGGAGACATTCGGGGCCACACCGCATTGGCTAACCTTCATAGCTTGGTCGAGATCTCGGAACAGGAAATTCAGGTTAGCAGTACAGGGGTGACTGATGCTCAGCAAGGGTCTTCAAGCACATCTACGAATCCACACAGAGCAGTAATACCTGGAAAGAGAAAGAACTCACAGAATCATCGTGGGAGACCTTGTAACAGCTCCCTGCACTATAGCCTTCTTCACGAAGAGCTGGAGAAATTGCACAGATTCCCAAACTCTATTCGTAGCGACCTGGAAGCCCTCTTGGACGATTCTAGGATCGACGACTTAAGCCCGGAGCTCTCGCAGGTGGGACAGCTACGTCTGTTGTATTTGGCCATGGGTAGCTGCCAATCGCTCATTGAGTTCAAAGCCAACCTTCGGACTGCCAGAAATATACCGAGTGCCCCTATCCACAGCCTTGGATCCAATTTGTGTCCCACGGAAAGACTCAAAGAAATTTGTCGTCTGGACAGCCAAGAATCTCTATGTGTGCTCGCGAGGCGTTATCACGTTGTCAAACTATTCGAGACAGAGCTAGAAGACCTTCGTCAGGATAATGAGATGATAGTGGAAACTTTGTCGACGTTTGGGATGGGACACAGGGCTCAGGCGGGAAATCCTGCCGTGATGCAGGAGGCCGCATTGACAGAGGGCCTGTTATACAAGATCAGGCCGGATCTGAAGAGAGGATCATCCGAGTTTCGCAGAGTCCGTGGAAAGCTTTCTCAATTGCGGAGACTGGCAAAGGTACTGCGAGTATTGATCGAGACGTACGGATTTGGGGTCCTTGCGCTACTTCCATGTGGGCCATCGTATTCGGAACTTACTATCTCTGATTACATGTGAGTATTAGAACTCAACTTCTTTGAGAGAAAAGGGCTGAACCCATATAGGCTAGTATCTATTACTGAGCAAAGGTTCAGAAGATTTTCGAATCTGGTGTATCAACAGCAGGGCTCGGTTCTTAAGGAGCTCAGCAAAACTGTTGAACCTGCCCTCACGGCTTTTTTGGACGGGAATCTAGCTTCTGCAACCCTATTTCCCATTGAAATGGCTGACGTAGGTGTTCTAGAGGGCCTCCCCAAAGGTTCACCGGAGCTTTTCGAATATTTGCTTAGCTTGAGTTTTGATCGCTCATCAAGGGATACATGATGTCTTCGCAGCGTAATTTAAAGCTGTGTTTTGTTGTTAGTGAAGGTTTTAGTAAAGCGTTACCGCTGGTAATTGATTTCTGCTGCAGCTAGCAATGCAAAGCTTCGACTCTTGCAAAATATCAACGGGCTCAGTAATTGATGGAAGTTGAATTGAAAATAACAGTGGCTCAATGCCAAACCATAGAAAGTACGGCGCCGCAGTGAATATAGTGTTGGCTAATGGCCGTGTTATTCTGATATCAAATGAATGACAGAAGCAGCTTCATTGACCATACACCGGACTAATAGTATCGAGCCAAAAAAAAAAAAAAGTTGAAGATAGACACTATAAATTCTTACCTCGAATGCTTAAACCTCTAAAGAAGTCATAGAGCACTCCGACGCAATCCTGAATTCTTCCTGCCTCCTGGCTAACAACACTTGAAGCCGCATAAGCACTCCCCTGGATATCTCTTGTTTTGCCTTCTTTTTGCCAAATATCATCTTGATTTCTCCAAGTGTCTAGCTCGGCAGCGCGAGATCCGGGTCATTTGTGAAGTACGCGGCACAGGACCACATACTTGTGACACATGGGTCGGAGGTAAGTTTGCAGGTAGGCTGAGCGCACCCAAGCTTCCGATAAAAGACTTCATTCAGTGAGCTGGATAACTCGGTGTATTTAGAAGCCGAGTATGCGTGCGATAAATACACTTACCAATTATTTGTTCCCCAAGGCTCGACCCATCCTGGTCGCATAAATCTGAGAAAGTTTCAGGCCTAGTTGTGTGGGTTTGTTCGATTGAATAATTAATGAATGAGTGTATTGATTGTTGTTTCAACCTACTTAGTATTGAATCCAATGTCATCTCAGATGAGTGATTAAGCTACCATACTTATCCAATACAAATAAGGGAGATGATTGAGCTCATTTCTTATCAACTACGAGTGCAAGAAAGTTGATATGCTCCTGTTACTGAGTTTGATAACATGATAAATCAAAGCATTTGCTAAAAATGACAATGTCTAACACAGAGTCTCTGAGTCTAACCTAGCGTTAGCTATCGTGGCTTAGACAGATGTTTTGAACAATAGCTTGATCTTTTCTCGAAAAAGATTGAGCCACCAAGATGGTCATTTCGGAGGGCTGACCCTCAGCTACCACGTCGGTGCACAGTATTAATGGCGTTCGCCCTTTGCTGAGCCTGATCTGGTTGATCTAAACTCTGATCTACGGATGGTCCTAGTATAGCTACTGAACCATAAATGACATAATTATTTTTGACATATTTTGGTCAGCCTTGAGGTTTTCAACTAGTACATCGTCAATCTAAATGCCCATATGTAAAGTGGTGACGAGAATCAGCTTCATTGGACAGCGGTTTCTGGGGCATCTGCCTTCGTTTTTGCTGTTCCCACTATAGATCTACTGTGGTTGGAATGGAGCCATGTATTTTTGGCAATTGGGATGTAAAGAGTCGATCGCGTAGGCATTTCAAAGAAGACCACAGCAGACTCATCGCAAGACAACGCTTGAAACCTTCTCGTGCTAGCCTCCGCATTGGCTACACTCTGAACACTTACATGTCTAAACCAAGAGCCTACTGGTAAATGGAAAAGTGTGTATGTAGCGCAATGATGATGGTGACCGCAGAGAACACAGAGTACAGTCGATAAAAGCATGGTTTAGACGGTGGTTACAGCAGCAGAACTAATAACAAAGCGGCAGAAGAGGATCAGCCGTACTAGACCTATAGGCCTTTGCTAGATTGATGCGTGGTTCTAGATCTTTCTCACTGCAGAGTAGTTTTTTCTAGAGAGTGTGACTGCGTTCATAGACGTTAGAACTGCGCTGTACGCGTACAGTAGATTCGACCAACAAAAGACTCGGCTTACATTCGTTGAAGAAGTAGCATCTTTTTCGATGGATTTCAGATCAACAAAGGCTTATAAGTCATACAGCGCAGCCACGAGAGAGGCAAAAGTCATGGCTGCAATTAATCACGTGACTATAAAACCCAGCTCCTGTGATGCAGGAGGAAGCTATGTTTGGCGTCTTAAACCGATAAACACCAATAACACTTTATGAAGCACGAATCCAATCATTTGTTAATAAATGCTCTAATGCTCCATTTATTTGGTCTTTCTGCCTGCCTAGTTTATAGTGTAAATGTCGACATCTAAAGCCACTCCTTCGGCAGACGAAAAAACAAAGATCCATCATTAGCTTCGCAGGTTGATTCCCATATTGAGGTTCGCATGGCTGAGGTCCACCACTACTTATGCGTACCATCGGACACAAAGCGAGGACTTAGTGGCAAGCGGTCCGATGGCGGATCGGCAGCCGCTCTTGCGGAGATAATGGGGTGTGCGGGATGACGTTGTGGCTTTCTACTAGAGATGAATATTTCGACGTTCTCGACGTTCTCTATAGTAGAGGAATGTGACCTAAATGTACTAACGAAAGAGAAAATCTCAAATTGTACATTCAATTTTGCCTCCTGTAGATACTCTTAGCGGGCTTAGAACCTAGTCCTCCTTCCTACTCTACCTCCCTAGACTCAATGTTCACCAGAAAATCAATAACCACATACTTAGCAATATGCAACTGCGAATCATATCACAACGGCGAAAGTTTTTAGAAATGAACTATAGTAGAGGGTGAGAGTGAGAGCTAGAAGGCAACTGATGTGAAGAATTGGGATGACGAGTAGCGTGATGTTTGCGGGGCATCTCAAAACCCCGGAAAATTGCCAAGAGAACGTCACTACCCTGCTTCGCTCTTTCGTGCTACGCTGCTACTCCCCATCACAGACATGGCGATCCCCCGTAGGTGTCGCTTCGCTTGTGCCCCCCCTCGTGCAGGCCATCATGGGGCGGGCTTGGGCATAATTTGCGATAAGCCAATATAGTCATCCAAAACGTCCAGGAGCGAGGAGTGACTCAACATCAACAAAGCGCTTGGATATTCCACGGCTTAGTACGGCCGTCGCACAGATTCCCTAGCCTATTGATAGCTGCGGAGTGTATGCAACATTTATCAGATATGTGGAGTGATCCAGTCCCGACTACTATTGGCTGTCCACTGCAATGGATACTAGTTATAAATTGATGCATATTTTATTTTCTATTCAGATAAGTTTCTTGATATTTCCGCATTGTTTAACCACTCGCAGTCAACGACCCTTCTTTCCGCTACTTCTTCATCTTCAACCCGCTTTACTGTGCGGCTGCAGACCTCAACAAGGCTCACATAAACCATTGTCGCCATCACTAGTGCGAGATCCCCACACACCCATGCTGGATTAAATGGCCACCCTGGACTCTCTAAAGCGGGCTCTTAGGCAAGCAGCTAAGGCCACGGCGTCATCCCCGGAGCAGCCGTTATCCGAAACACAGTACAGCGCCGGATTCGATATCTTGGTACGGGACTCAGGATGGATGACGTACCAAGAATTCATCATCCCTCAACTGTCTCAGCTACTAGCCCCTCTCTTCGACTCGCGCAGCCATATCTCAGCACTGGAAATCGGGCCTGGCCCGAAGAGCGTGCTTGGATATCTTCCCGGCCGTCTGAGACGGAAGATCAGGAGATATACTGCGTTCGAACCTAACGGTTTTTTTGCTACAAGTTTGGGGGAATGGCTTTGCTCTACCTCCGAGACGGAGTCACCGCTACCCTGTCTGGAAAGTCCGGCAGACATCCGTCGGACTCCATTCGCTCTAGAGGACAATGTAGGGTGCAGTGCCGAGGAAAAATTCGACATCATCCTATTCTGCCACAGCATGTATGGCATGAATCCCAAAAACAAGTTCATCGGACAGGCGCTGGGAATGCTTGTTGAACAGCCACAAGGCGGAATGGTGGTGGTGTTCCATCGCGACGGGGCCCTGCATCTCGACGGCTTGGTGTGCCATCGAACGGCTTCTTTCCCTACTGGAGTGGTTCGCGTAGCAAATGACGACGAGGTACTGGACCATTTTGCTCCTTTCATCGCGGGGTTTGTCATGCAGGATGTGGATGTGGACAAGGCCATCCGAGTGGAGTGGCGTAAGGTGTGCCGTTCCTTGGGCCGTCGCGAGGAAGCCCACCCAAACCATCTCTTGTTCAGCTCGCCCGACGTCATGGCGGCCTTTACCCGACATGCTACCACATTGCCGGAGCTGGCGGCGCAGGTGCCGTTGGTGAAAAGGGGCAAGGTAGTTAAAAACAGTGAGGCTCAGCTCCATATCCCCGCCTCGGTTGTTGCGCCGACAGAGGTCCGACACATCCAGCAGTGCGTTCGATGGGCTCTGAAGCACGGTGTCGGCCTGACCATCATCAGCGGGGGCCACAGTGGCCACTGTATCTGGCCTCATGTTGTCGCAGTAGACATGGGCGCCTTTGACCAAGTACACATTCTCATGGGGGAGGATGGGGGAAATTCCGGTTCCTTAGTCGTCGCCGAGGCCGGCTGCAAGACCGGGAGTATCGTCCGCGAGGCCATGACGGCGGGCGTGACAGTACCCCTGGGGGCTCGCCCAAGCGTAGGTGCGGGGTTGTGGTTACAAGGCGGTATCGGGCACTTGGCCAGGCTACACGGTCTCGCGTGCGACGCCATTGTCGGTGCCGTTCTGGTCAGCGTCGACACCAGCCAAGTCCTCTGCGTCGGCAATGTACCAAGCCAATACCAGCCGGCCAGCGCTATTCGACCGGAAAACGAAGCCGATGTGTTATGGGCGATAAAGGGCGCCGGGACCAACTTCGGCATCGTTGTCAGTGTGACTTTCCAGGCTTACGCGGCTCCGACCTACTTGACTCGAAACTGGGTTGTCCCGCTGAGCGACAGCCTCGAAGCGCGGCTCGGGCTCAGCGAATTTGATACACTCGTCGCCAGGAAGCTTCCCCCGAATTGTTCTGCAGACGCATACCTGTACTGGGACGCTGACAAGCTACACCTTGGCATGACCACGCTCGAATCTTCTACGACTGGGTCTACCTTTACTCAACCCACACCGACGCTCTTAGGTGCAACTTGGGGGCCGGGGAGTGATTTCAAGGCCGTGAACGGCGTCGGTCTGTTTGAGACCGAGATGTACGTGTCCGGGATGCACGGTGGGCACGGTGGCGGTAAGACCTCCTCGTTCAAGCGATGCTTATTCTTGAAACGCATCGGAGAATCAAACATCGCCGGCCGCTTAGTTGCCGCCATTGAGACTCGTCCTTCACCACTCTGTTATCTCCATCTGCTGCAAGGTGGCGGAGCAATCGAGGACGTTGCGGCCGACGCTACTGCTTTCGGCTGTCGAGACTGGAACTTTGCCTGCGTCATAACTGGTGTCTGGCTCCGCGGCGAAGATGGCACCGAAGCCGCACGATCCGTCGTGTGCTGGGTTTACAGCGTTGCCGAGGGTTTGTTGCCCTTCAGCAGCGGAGCTTACGGCGCTGACCTTGGGCCGGACCCCAGAGATGTCGCGCTTGCAGCTAAGGCGTTTGGACCAAACAGACCGCACCTAGCCCGCCTCAAACACAGCATGGACCCGCATGGTGTGCTGGCTTACGCCTGTCCGCTCCCGAAAGCGCCGACGGAACGGAAGCTGGTCATTCTTGTCACAGGCGAAAGTTGCGCCGGCAAGGACTACTGTGCCGACGTCTGGGTCTCCATGTTTACCAGATGCATCCAGAAAAGCATCACTGCGCGTTTGGTCAGCATTAGCGATGCGATCAAAAGAGAATACGCTGCGGCTGCTGGCGCCGACCTGAGCCGCTTGCTTTCGGATCGCGCCTACAAGGAGCAACACCGGCCAGCATTGACGGCCTTTTTCCAGAAGCAGATGCGCCAACGACCTCGGCTGCTAGAGGAGCATTTTCTGGATGTGGTGCACGGTGCCGCAGATATCGACGTGCTGTTAATCACCGGAATGAGAGACAAAGCGCCGGTCGCAACCCTCTCGCATTTGGTTCCAGGCAGCAGACTGCTCGAAGTTTACGTCCAGGCTAGTGATCAGACGCGGCGGATTCGCCGAGGGTGCCACGGCTGTGACGACGATGATAACAACAAGGACGGCAATAATAGCGAATTAAGTTTGACGGCCTTAGGACATCGCCCCACTCTCATCTTCGACAATGACACGATCGGAAACGAAGCTGCGAAGAGTTTTGCCGAACATTATCTACTTCCCTTCTTTCATGAGGACCTACAGCGGCTGGCCGATATGGTGCGTGCAGTACCCGACTTCCCACGTCCGGGCGTCGAGTTTCGCCACGTGCTCGGCATCTCCCAGCAGTCAGGTGGACTAGCCCTTTGCTCGTCTCTGATGCGAACCCACTTCGCCGGTGACTGGGCTAAAGTTGGTGCGGTGGTGTCTTGCGAAGCCGGCGGTTTTGTCTTTGCTTCTGCTTTGGCACTGCGAGTCGATGTACCCTTAGTGCTAGTTCGCGAAGCCGGCAAGCTCCCCTCGCCCACCGTTTCCGTCACCAAGCCTCACTCACATATCTCGTCCTTGGCATCCTGCAGTTTGAAAGAGAAGCGGATCGAGATCGAGCGGGATGTGGTCCCTAGGAGCGCGCCAGTGTTGGTCGTAGACGATGTGCTTTCCACGGGAGAGACACTTTGCGCGGTGCTTCAACTATTAGTTGAAGCCGGGGTCAACATTAAGGATGTCAGCGTCATGACCGTGGCTGAGTTTCCGATTCACCGTGGCCGGGAACTGCTGTGCCGACGTGGCTTTGGAGGAATCAGTATTCAAAGCCTTTTGGTTTTTGGAAGTTCTTAGAAAAGGAAAAGATCTTGGGATCTTAGGTTTGTGAGAGGTATAGCTTGTGATGTGTGTCATGTGGGCAAACCAGAATTTTTACCTGCCTTTATCTTTTGGCGCAGCTTTGATTTGCAACTTCAAAGCAAGCTTCTATAGCTCCGTGTGTCTTCACGCTTCTATTTCGATCAATTTTACCATCATGACTAGGATCGAGGGGTGAGCGCCAAAAGCTAGCCCAAGATCAATGAACTACTGAAAGGTTAGACGGAATGGTGAAGAAGCTACTGATGGTACTAGAATCCGTCTTTGTGGAGCCTTGCCCTTATCCTGGAATGATCATCTCGTGTGCCAATTCAGAACTGCCAACGATCGAGCAATGCCTGATGTCTGCCCGGCGATGACTTACTAAGCACACGTGGGATCCTGGGTAGTTGTCAGGAAACGCAAGCCCTCAAGCATTACCGTATAACCGAAGCTATGTGCGAATAGATCTACCAAATACGATACAAAGCCACCGCATAAACACTACGATCGGTCCAATTGGCACTCTTTGAGCAAGAGACTTTCTTATAGAAATGTAGCGAGCTGCCGAGTCCAGCTGTTGCAGATTTAACGTCGATCAAGGCAGCCATACTTGCATGGATTTCGAGGCGAAAGAAGGCCAGAAGGCTGCACAATGCGTCAGGGATATTCAATGTCGTGTACGACCTGCTGAGCGGCAAGTGCGAATATTTTGCCACTTACAGATGCAGCGTATGAAAAGTAACAGCAGTGCAGCAAAAGGTAGATCGGGAGGCGTGCGGTGTGAATATGTGGCATCGCCATTCGGACGAGTTACAAGCTTCACACGAGAGACTCAAATTTTCGTCACACCAAGGGTATCTCCTGATATTACACATCACCTGCTGAATAAATGCAAGGAAACGACCTCGACCGCCTCGACCGCGTAGATGAGCACCGCCATCAAAGCTATTTGTAGCAATAACCAAGCTCGTAGACCACCGCATGATAGTACAAGAGACCGAATTTGCTACAGCAAGCCGCCTAGTACCCTTACAATGCTCTATTTCCGATTGATGAGACTTAAAAACTCTTCTCGGGTGTTGGCCCTCGACCGCATGCAGCCGAGCATGCAGCTGGTGATAGTGGTTGCGGAAGTCTTCTGAACTCCACGCATCACCATACAAAGATGGCTGGACTCTACAATGACGGCGACGCCTTGCGGCTGAAGAACCTCGAAAAGGGCGACGGCTACTTGTTTCGTGAGCCGCTCCTGCACCTGGAGCCGGCGAGAGAACATCTCGGCGATTCTGGCGAGCTTGGAAAGCCCGATCACTCGGTGGTTGGGTATGTAGCCAACATGTATCTGCCCGGAGTTAAGCCAACAGCGTAAGAAAGGGTTATCATTAGTATACTTTTCCAGTGAAGGGCACCAAGTGATGCTCGCAAAGGGAAGAGATTTCGATATCCTTTACGATTACGAGCTCGTCGTGGTTTTCGTGGAATATCGCGCCGTTCACGATTTCCCGTAGGCTCTCTTCGTAGCCTTTCGTAAAGAAGAGTAATGCTTTCGCATAGCGATTTGGGGTATCCAGAAGGCCATCGCGGTTGGGGTCTTCGCCAATGCACTCTAAGATTGTCCTCACGGCCCCTAAAAGCTTCGCCAACTGCTCTTCCTTCTCCTGATCGGTCGCTTCCTTCCTCTTCCGCGTACCCTTGCCTATTATTTGTTAGCCATGCTGCCTCCATGCAAACATGCTACTTACTAGGCCAGCTCAAGCCATCGAAATCGATAGCTAGCTGTTGGGTGGATGGGATTTGAGCACGGTTCGAGGCCAGCAGAGTTTTCGTGGAGCCATCCTCGTTGAGCTCATCGACATCGATCTCGGTGTGGACTTCGTGGCCTTTTTCCTGGCCGCTATGGCCGTTCATGTTTGCGGTGGACAAAAAAGGGTCGCTATCAGGATCACCGAAGAAAATATGTGGACGAACTTTGCCTTTATCTTCAAATATACAGCAAAACAAACGCAGCGTTGGTAGAATAGCCTAATAGCAACGATTCGTGCAGGTTTTAAGCTCCGCTGGTGTATGGTACGACGGCACTGCAGGTCATTCAGTTGGGCTTAGCTGCATCGATGCCCTGAAATCAAGAATGGCAAGCCGTACGGTCTTCACCATCACTGGACCGACCTGATGCAACCGTTTGTATTTGCTCCCCTTCAACACCTAGTGTGGAGCCTTTCGATGATATTTTTTTACCCTCTCCTTGTGCGTCCTCACACGCTCAAGGACACCTTGCTCCCATAATTGTGCGCTTTCACATTTCCACTGCTACACAGCGCATCACGGCCCTGTTAATTGAACTTCGTGCAACTCCAGCAAACCTTGTTTCCCAGTAGTGGTGGTGAAGGTAGCGATACCTGCTTCTGTCTAAAAGTCATTCGTGGCAAACTTTACCCTAGAGGAGTGCTTTCTTTCCATAGTAAGGGCGATAGAGAAAGGGTATTCTGTCTAGAATACAGGGGTGCTCCATAATATCACCACTCCTTAATCTGCATTTCATGGACCACAAATTCAATGTCAGCGTAAAAAAATTGAACAGAAAGACAGCTCACAAAAGCTGTACTGCATTTGCAACACTTTGTGCGATTCACGCAGGAAAACTCTGTTGATGATCTTGCTCTTCTGTCTTCAGTAACACTTTTAAACTCAAATTGCAATTATATGTTTCCTGTTACTCTCTCTACTGTTTCGATTAGTACGATAGGTTGGTGTCCTTTCGAACGCCGCTGTCAGGCCGCGCCCCCTTTTATTTGGCAATTATCCCTTTCCGGCCGCAGCATTAAGCGGTCTTACGCGCTATATAGAAGGAGTAGTTTGGTGATAGTCCTGGAGCATATATCGTAGATGATTTAGTGGAATGGCACCATATTGCAGTAAGAACAACTTACGAGACTACCGCGCAAATTAGTCATGCTCTACGCAGGGTCCCACAAATAGCTTCAGTTGAGTAATATCACCTAACCGAGAGAATTATCGAAAGATTTGGAGAACTTTGGGAACAATATACTACCGAACTTGACTCAAAGAGCGTGCGAGGCGACTGCACTCCCTTTTGGCTCGCTCACACAAACTACCTGTCTCACAGGCTCGCCAGGGCCCCGCATACGCAAATAGACAAAACCTCCTGTGAACCCATTGGTAACACCTCGAAGTCTCTGACTCCCGCAAATTCGATAGGAAACAGCGTCTCAGATTCCAGCGTCCCGTCCGCGAGTGCCGTAAGAGCTGGCTCAACAGCTTTGCTGAGCTCGGCAAGAACCATTCCCTGATGTTGATACAACAGCTCCGAAAACTGTGCAAACACGGCCTCGGGGATTGAGATTAGCCTATACATGTTAGCTGTTCTCTTCTCAAAAGGTAGAGTCAGATACTGACGTGCAATCGGTGATCGTAAAGTCCGAGTACGATGGGCCGCATGGGAGCAATGCAAGGATGCCGAAACCGTACGTTTTGATCAATAGTTGCAACCTCTTCGCAAGTCTCCGCATTTGTGATAGCCTATCGCGGACCCTTTTGAACTCTGTGGTCCCCGTCATCACATCCGGCGCGACCTTTTCCAGCAACCTGTCCGTAAGCGCAGCCTCTTGTATCATAGCAGGATTTCCCGCCTGGGGTGTGTGGTTTGTTCCAAAATCCGCCGCGGTTTCTACGATTATTGCGTTGTCCTGCCGCAGATTTTCTAGCTCTGTTTCGAACAGCTTGGCCACGTGGTAACGCCTCGCCAGTACAGACAGAGCTTCCTGGTCATCATAGAGACAGATTTCTCTAAATCTTTCCTTGGGAAGCAGGTTGGGCCCAATGGCGTGGACGGATGTATTCGATCTAGTCCTGGCAACTCGAAGGCTTTCTTTGAACTGGATGAGGGATTGACAACTGCCAATGCCCAGATAGAGCAGGCGCAGCTGTCCTACGCACGAAGAGTTCGTGCTCAACTCGAGAATTTGTGGGTGATCCAGAAGGGCTTGCAGATCGCCCCTACTCGAGCCCGAGAAGCCGTTCAGTTTCTTCAACTCTTCCTCAATCAGCCTCTGGTGAAGGGAGCTGTTAGGCGGTCTACCACGCCGCGCCCGCGAGTTCTTCTTATTCCCAGTTTCTGCCGTAGTCGCTTGAGTCTCAGACGTATCCATTGGCATATGGTGGGAACCAGTTGTTCTTCCGTCAACCTGGAATCTCTGTTCCGGTTGTGCAACCACCCCGTGGAGCACAGGTAGCCCAAGTCCGCCTGGGATCTCTGCGTGCGTACATTGCCCAATGTTCAGAGTGTTTGTATTATGTGCATAGGCTTCTATAATGTTAGTGGTGTTCCCATTATTTGGCGGACATGGCATACTATTAGACTCAACTGGCCCGGGAGTATCGAGTTCGGATTCCATGTTGTGAGGAGGGAACAAGAAAGGGAACGAAGAGGAAAGCGACTCGCGCTGACTCTCACTAGGAGTACGAGTTATCTGAGCGTTCAATGGATCCGAACCTCGATTTCGCGTGGCGGAACTCGACATTATGCCAGAATCCCCCTCTGCTGCCGCGGTACTCTCCCCATTAGTCATTGGCGTTGTTCCCTTGACCTCGTCGTCTATCTGACACATAATAAGAAAGATCCGCTCGCAAGCATTCGAAGAACTCTCATTAACTCCGCCGAGGTCGAGCCAGATTGCACCAATGATGGCGGCCAAAGCGTTGGATAGCACCGTGGGAGAGTCTCGAGCGTTCTGCTGTCGAATGCTGCAGTTTACGAAATTGTCAATCCCCAGATTTACGCAGGCTCTGGCTTGTCCTTTCTTGCTTCTGTACCATCGTTCACCTTTGTTCACGTCCTCTGCCTTTCTATGAGAAACCTGCTGATTGAGAAGCGCACAGTGAGACTTACTTTGAGTACCGCTGTCCACGACTACAGTATAAAGCGTATGCACCATCTCCATCACACCTACCCCCAAGCTGGCCAGACCCCTGTTTCCATCGAAAGATGGATCATCGTAGTGTCTATGGGCTGCTGTGAGAGCGCAAGTAAGCAGCTCACCATCCACAAATTCGTACCCAATCTTTGTTCGCAAATGTTCAGCCGCCATGACTCTGAGAATTGACGGATTTGGTGGTCTGAGGTTCACAATTTGACTGTATCTCTATTACCTTATACTACGTCCTGGCCTTGAGCCGCGACACAAATACTATCATCTCTACCTTCAGGTGTAGTGGCAGGCATGAAGACACAGCGCAGTTGCCACATGGTCAAACGCTATTAGCTACTCGCCTGCGTCCTGAAATCTGCGCAGCACATTTTCAGGTTCAAGAGAATCGTGCGTGCGACAAGAGGGATTCGCTGCAGAGAATGGCTCAAACGCCCGATAATGCCGATCATCGTCCGCATTTTGCCAACGTAAGCGCTAGCCCGAAGTGAGACGTTGTGAATTGAACAAAACAGAACCACCCATAAAGGGATTAGCGTACTAGAGTCCTAACCAAGCCCTAACCAAGCCCTACCGCCCCTCAACCGTTCACCTTAGACACACGATACATGCCTCTCGTCCTTCCTTCCAGTCGTCTTTCCTTTCATTTACCCTAAGAAACCAGAGTCCACCATGCGCATAAGCGTACGTAACTCTGCCACTCCTGTCGGCCTATCAGAGATACCCATAGACTCAACGAGACGTGGCCTGTATGTTGCAGGCTTTTACACCAATGACATGAGATGCTGAGCCTACCCTATCAATCACCGCCACCCTTGCATCGGACTGACTGCGGATGGAACTTCGGGAACGCCGCGCTGCAGCAACGGCCTTGTAGACACTCAACGAGATAATAGACGTCCTATTTTCGACTAGTCGCACCCTGCACGCCAAGTTTCCGGTGCGGAGCTGACACCATTTGCCACTGTCCGCAATGCGTCGGTGTATACACGTACATGTTCGCTGGATTCGCATTTCGCTGGCAATTCTACCTGTTTGCTGCTTGGCTTTGTCATGCCCCTCGATACGCATCGATGCGAGCGGTCGTGAACCTCACCCAATTCATTAAACTAGGAGCCACAGACCATCATCGTAGCTCTTATGCTTGCTGGAGAGTCTATGGCAAGCGGCATCAATGACGTGTTCTCGCAGGCCATGTTTCAGTACTAGTGGTCCGGAAGCGTCAGGCCCTATCACTTGCATGAGCAGCGCGAGGTCCCGCTAGTGGACTTGGTCATTAGCACCGGCAAGACCACTATCGAACTTATGCAAGAAATTTGCAAGCTCGACTCCGGCATTCGCATGTTATCGTCGCTGGTATGATCCAGGCGCAATGCACCGCTCCGAGTAGTGTTCTCTACACGACGCTTTTCGACGATAGCAACGCCAGTCATGTTGTACTTCGGCGGTCCAATACCAAGTCCACTAGCAGTGGAAGTGCTAATAAAACTGTCTCTTCAAGACCACGTATTCGGCGTGAATCGTGCCAGCTCTGGGTGCGTATCGATTGTGTGAAAGCGCGTTGCTTGACCGTGACGTGTTCCTTGGGAAATTGACAACCAAATGATCAATGTAGTGCGCACGTTATTTTTCCCTTGCTTTGTATATTGTGGATAGATCTCAGATTCAACACTCGTCAAGCTCAGTCTCTCATTCTGTAGACCAAATGAGCTATCTCTTAACGGGTTCAAGCTTCGAAATCCTCTGCTAAAAGACTATTCATTCTTGTGATAACAGAAACCAGAGAGAAATTGATGAAAAATCGAAATGAAAGAACAATAAAAAATTATCGTCGTTTAAATTCTCATATGACTTTTACTTTGCCAATCGCTTCCAACTCGATTGCAAAACAATCTTAGACACCCTCTTTCCTCATCCATCTGATCTTCCTCCTTATCAGTGCTTTTGCGCTAAAAAATCACTAGCTCCCTTGGTTTCCATCTGATGAAGTGTATTTTGGGAAGGATCTTGGGAACTTTGTCGGCGAGTACGTGATGGTAGAGACTTCCGAACCGGAGGGGTAGAGGGAAGTTTCTCTATTTCTTGAGTGGCCTTCTCTATCTGACTCTTAGTGATTACGATGCCGCGGGATAAGGGGTATGGGTCTTCATCTTCTACGATGCAGAAACGAGGAAAAATCATAAGCACCGCCTCATCGTCTTTGGGGCCAGCCTTTGGGGTGCGATTGCGGTTTGGCTGCTCGGTGCTGACTCCTTTCAGTGCTATAGTCTTCCAATCGAAATCTTCGAACTGAATGAGCTCAAAGCTTGGCTCAAGCCTTTCTCTATGTCTTTGTATCGACATCCACACATCTCGGCCAGCGCAGATCAGCGGTCGGAGTTTCTCTCGGAATGTGGTCATTTCCTCTGGTGGGAGGAGATTTCGAACGTACGGCGCCATTTCCTGGAGTACCACCGACACCATTCTTTCGGACCTAGATTGCTGTTCTTCCGGAAACATGTTCAGTAACAACGATCGAGTGAAAGACTCCCTTGATTTGTGCAGCACCGCCTGCCGGAGAAGTATGTCGCGTAATCCACTATCGGTTTCCAGTAGGAAGGTTGGGTGAAAGATGTGTTTGTCGATTAGCCTGGCAAGGATTGCAAGGATCACCGTAGTACGCATCGATTTTGCTGCCGGAGAATTCGACGCTGGCAGAGGAATCCGGTGCTGGAAGTCGAGTGGTGCCCTGAGTATTGTCCAGGTATCTATTGCCTTGATTGCGGAAGTCAGCCAGCGCGAATCCGATTAGCCTGATATTACGTACCCCTAGAGAATCTTTGGTAAGGTCCTTGCGAAAGTAAGCTTCCACCAAACTGTGTACTGATTCCCACACAGCTTCGATGTTTGCCACTCTGCTTGACTTTCAGCTCAGGATTTTCCTCAGACGATGAAGATGACTTACGACTTCTCGTAGCATTCCTCGCTCAAAGTAACACCCAACCCTTCTATTGCCGTCAAGCTCTTATCCTTGGAACAGAGCTCTTGTTCAAGTACCGAGACTTTAGCCTTGGCTCGTTCGAAGGATGTTCTCACACCAGACAGTTCAGTTCGAACTTGAGTGAGCTCTTTGTCCAACCGAGAGTTCTCTATCAGAGCTTTGTTGGCCTCTCCTTCCATTTTCTTGATCTCCTTGTTTGCTTCGGACAATTTCTCCTTTTCTGCAACCCACATATTCTTGACTTGCCGTCCTTTCTCCCTGAGCTCGCTCTCGCTTGCCATGAGCCGGTTCACATTCTCCTCTTGAGCTTTGCTCAATTCCTCTAAGCCACTGATCTTGCCATCCAGAGCTGATTTCTCATCCTTGAATCGGTCGTACTCTCTCTCGTAAGCTCTGATTAACCGCCTACTTGCCTTCTCACTTTCCTCTTCAAGCTCCCGGTTCTTCTCCCTGAGGCCTTGAATCTCTCTATCTTTCGACAGCACTGACTGTTCGAGGGGAGGGATCTGGTCTATCAGCTCAGCTACATAGCGGTATTCTGAGTTCGAAGCCAGAGTCTTGACCGTTGCGGTGAACTTTCGGGCAAGATCGATCGAGCTTGAAAAACATTTGAGATCTGCCTTGCGGCTACCATCGTCTGACGATGACAGTGGTGCAGGCTCTGCCTTGGTTGACATGACGAATGAGGTTCTTGTGTGTAGAGAAGAAAGTTAGAGGGATTCAGATCAAAGATGTGGAAGAATAGTAGATGACTTTGTCTTTGTAGATGACTTTGTCTTTGTAGATGACTCTATTCCAATTCAATCTTATAAAGACAGAATCAAAATGCATTGATGCTGCTTTCTTTGATTTAATCAGCCCGACAATTTCGATCAAGCCCTGTACTTCAAATATGACGTGTCGCCACTCTATTTGGCTGCGTACGATTCATTGGAAATATCATCGCACTTGCGACTAACACAGCAATTCGCATCATGGTGTACTTCGTGACACTACTTATTCAATCTAAAACGACCCTGGAAAGCGTAACCCATCAGTCTGAATTGTTCATGCAAAATATCAAATAGATCATAGGCGGTATTTTTGGGTTAACCTGAGTCGCAAGATTACAAAAGGTACATTTCGTGTCATCAACATTTAGCGAATTTTACAAGGCTATAGGAGCTAGCATATGATCACGCGTGAGCCTCACCTTCCGAGTACCTATTTTCCAAGACAGTATGATCTCGTCTCCACTCCTGATAAATATGTTACTACGAAGGAAAGTGAAGCCCTGCTAGCTATCTGTTATTGAGCTGTCTTGCCATGTATCGTGCATCTTGCATCTCTAATATCGCTCCTCAACTTTCCCTACATTGGTTCTTTGTCTTTGTAAATACCATCGTATATATTTTCCGAGGATAGACTGAAGAATGTCATCACTCGGACGTATTTTTCCTCCAGTTTTGTGCTTCTCCACTTTGATATTCGGAATCATTAGGCTATGTTATTAATAACTGTTATGTCAATTTGGTTGGAGTATATTTGAAAGGCTATTTACGCCACTACATAGGAATAAATAGCGAACATTGGGAGTAGCATCATCTACTTTCTAGCATGAAATACTACTTAAATCATTCCCAACAGCCGCACTATGACAAAATTTACAGAGTACTGCCAGTGAAGTCTTCTTCATTATAGAGACTACTAAGGTATTGAGACAGCCAGCTCCTTACAAAGGACTGAAAAAAAAATAATTACATCTGCAGGTAAGAGTAACATTGTGGGTATTGCAGCGTATGCAACCACATGCATCTGATATATTTGCCCGTGGTTCCGCTAATGTTGAAGCAAGGTGCGTCGATTCTTTGCGTTATTCTGAACACAGATCTAAGCTAAGCCAAATCAAGTTTTCGAATCCAGAACGCCCCTTACTCAAATGGCGTGACAGGCACAACGCATACAGAATTTGCTGGGGAGTACGGTGCTCTCCACCCAGCAAAGAAGCGTAACACTAAGTGTGCAGCAATCCGGTTCATCCTGCAGCACCTTGTCAAAGCGGAATTTGCCAGATAGTCCAGTTGAGTTCGACCAATGCAAGCGTCGAAAGTAAAAATCTTTTGTCAACCCAGTCTTACTCACTCCAAGAGCTCAGTGGCAGGCTACACGAATTGTTTTTCCCTACCGGAAACATTTTTGTTTCTCCACCAGTCGAACAATAAATAACGTGATTGATAAGCGAGCTGCGCACCTTACTAACGCCGCACGGTTTTGCGGACTGATATCTCGACGCCACAACAAGCTATTAAAATGCATTAAATCTATCTACTATACGTTCAACTATCACCAGCTCTTCTTCTTGGCTGAGCTTCCGTCCGTTGGCCTCGCGATCGCGCCGGGGGTTCGCTCCACCGCGTCGGCTACCGAGAGTGCTTGGGGGCACGGCGTAGAGGGCTGCAGCGCGTCACTCGCTCAAAGGCGCGTCTCTTTTACGAGCTTGTATGGCTAGCTTGATACTCACTTCATTGTAAGATGTCAAGAGGTTGTATTGTGGATGCGCCACGTCTGAAGGTAGGCAAGACATGCTTGATGGTAGAGTGCGCAGCTCGCCGATCAACCATGTTAAGGTATTCTTTTCGTCGGGTGCGCCTGCCATGACGTCACCCCTTCGCGATACGACCTCATTCCGCTCACGATAGGTCTACTGTAAGGCTCCGTGCGCGTTCACTACGAGTGATATACAAGGGCAACAATGCAGAGTGGTAAGGCCAATCGAGTTAAGATTTCCATTGTGGGCAGCAGCGCGACGTTCAGGCAATAGTAGCCATATTAAAGGCTTTTTCTCTATTTACCGCTGATCTGTTTGTAGCATATAAACCAGCATGTCGGTGGCATGAGCTCGGAGTTGAAGAGCACAAACAGTACCCATCCGAAACATCTTCAAAGTTCCAGAGCCGGCGACTCGCGAGCCTTTGAGAATTCCACGTGTGTATACACTAAGAGCAAAACAAAGAGTGTCACGTCGATTCTGTACTCTGAGCACAACACGCACGCGGCAGGTGGTGTACAGAGAAACGGGAGGAAAAGGTTCAATTCAACTCAAGTCAACCAACGCTCTCGGTCCCATTCAAAAAGACATCGCATCCCAAGCACCCCTCCACACACTAAACCTCAACAAACTCCCAAACCATCTCATCAGCTTCCCAGTTCCCAATCACAGCCAGAATATTCACCCCACCTTCCACCTTCACCCCCACGCGCTTCAGCCCCCAATGTTCCATTAGCAAAACGCTCCCCACGCCCTCGGGCCTCTCGCGAACGTGAAATCGCTCCCACATCTGGTGCCAGCCAGTCGAGCAACGCAACTGTAGCCACCAATCGCGGCCCAGATACGCTCCGGAAACGCCATTCCGGAACCCCAGCCACCCGTTCGTCTCGACGCAGTCCCAGTGCGACGCGCGACCGGCGGGCTGAGAGAGAATGATCCTGCCTCCGTGCAGTGTTACCACTTCGCCCGACGACACGGCCCTGATCAACCAGGTGCGTCCGGGCCGGGGTGTTAGCGAGCTCGCTGGTTGGGCAGTGATGGAGATGGGATCGTAGTCATCGTGGAGGCCGGCGGCGTCGCTTTCTGGGGGTGTCGCGGCGGCCGTGTAGGTGGTTGAATTGTCATCGTCAGGGTCCGCAATGGGTGATGCGGAGACAAGCGTCATGATAATGGAATACTGGGCGAAGGTGCTGCAGGAGCTAGGTTTGTCCAGGCCGTGCAGTTCTATGATATATAATCCATTCCACCTGGCCCTTGGATCCACTCAACAAGGGATTTCTGCCTCAACCGTCCACGCAGTCAGAAAATTAAGTTGCACACACAAATCGCTGAGGTCTGATCCCTTACGTCCATCCTGTTCTGCACCCCAGGGTACAAGGGCTTCATGACCCTAGGATAGAAAATGAATAGGCATCAAGACAGCTTCCTCACCCACTCCGAGGAGAAGCTAGAGTGGTCCTTGCTTTTTAAGCCTTGCGAGTAACCCAAAGCGAAGTTGCCGCGCTGTAGTATGTAGTAGGGTGTCCTGGAATCAACGTCGCGGCAGCCACCGTACGATTACTAAATAAAATTAAATGGGCAAAGAAATGAGTCAAATTAGAAAAGGGTGATAGGCGCTGCAATGTACAGACGAGTTTTGTGTCCCCGCATAAACCTGAATGAACCAATCTAATCCAGTTAAACGCTATACAGTATAGGCGCTGTGTCGTAACGTGGGGTATTGTGACAGCTGGAGCCTATAAACCCCAATATTTCGTGCCCAACACTGCAATGCTGCACTCTTTTTCTTTTTTCTTTTCTTTTTTTAAAAAAAAGAAAGGCAGCAAGCAGAGGATTATTACTGCCTCGTCACATAATCACTGTACAAGAGCCTTCAGACTCAAACCACGGAGCGTAGATCTGACGTCCGCACTCCCGTTCCCCTCAGCACAGCCTTGATCTCATCCTTGCACTCAAGACCGTGCACCCATCGGTGGATCTCGTTAATCCAGCGCGCAAGCTCCCGCGCGGCAACTCAGTGCTGAGAGCAGTCCGCCGTCACGAGCCGCTCCATAACGCAACCGTCGCACTCCGCAGAGGCGTCGACACGCACGCGCAGAGCCCAGACGATGTACTGACTACCCACAAAGGTGATTCCGTAGTGGCGCAAGTCATCAACAGGCACTGGTACCCACTGATCGTTTTGGGAAACCACTGCAGAGCGGTAGAGGCGGAATCGATTATAGAGCGCGATGGCGCCGGCGGCCGCGACCTGGGCGATAGCAACATGTTTGGGCTCGCCGTCGCGCTTAAACTCGATGGTGAGGTAAGGACAAAGCGCATTGCTTTTGGCATACGTGACCGTCTGCAACTGGAATGAGTACTCGTAATTAAAGCCGCGCAGGGACAGCCGATAGCTGCAATCCGGCCGCACGTCGCCAGCCCACGCGGCACCAGCGGCAGCATTCCCTAAACCTGCATCCTCTTCCGGGAGCAACACTGGCGGGACTTGCCACGTGTCGTCGTCCGGCAGAGAAACTGGCTGGACCATGCGTTCGGCGCGCAGCAGCGAGCCTTCCGCCACCCGCACTGCCCATCGCTGGCCCCGGAAGAAGCAGTCCTTGCCAAAGGTGGCGAACTCAGCCTCGCCAAGGCCTTGCAGCCTCATCTCTCGGTATTCTTCTACAATTCCCTCGAACCCGTGTGTATCATCCTCCACCCAAACGTCGATTTGTGCCAGGCCTGGGAGCTGGCGGTAGTCGGACGGCGCGTCAGACGTGCCAAAAATGTGCAAACGCGCTTGGATTTGCCCGCTTGGCTTTGTCGATGTCAATGCGGCGTGGCTGGAGGACTAGTTATGGAAAGCGGGGGCTGCGGACGTTGGTACGCATGCTACGGGGCGCGGCGGCAGTATTCGCCGCAGAGCTGACAACGGAGGGCGCGTGCATCGAGCTCATTGGGGGCGACGGCGGCGACGCTGGCCCATCGCGGGCATCTTCGGGGGAGATGGGGGTGCCTCAGCCACGCCCTCGTCTGCTGGCGCGCCCAGCTGCCCGTGGGAGTTGTGACATATTCTTTTTGCGCACGCGCTTCCAGAGTTTCGCGGTGTCGGACGGGTTCGTCGCTGGTGGGAAAAACTGTTGGGTCGATAAGGCGGTGATGCTATTTAAATGTGCTGTGGATGTTTTATACGGCAAAGAGCGAGTAGACATTGTCGTGAGAGCGGCGTTGTGGAGGTAGGTTATGGTGGGCAGGATGCTGGACTATTTTCTTGGTCTGGTTGTTTTAGCGTTGCCCTGAGCAACCGGTTTCTTTAGTAATCAGCGCACTCCGACCCCTCATTGCACGACCCTAAAGCCTGAGATATATAGATTAGCTTGTGCTGGCTACGATAATTTCTATGGAAACATAAAAGCCATCCTACATACATTGTCGCGCCTTCCATCCAACTCCGCCTAGCGATTATGCAGCTACTATTGCGCCCTCCCATCATTCCTATCTCGACTGGACAGTCGAACGGTCAACTTCAGGGACTGATCACTGCCTTAACCAAACTTATTTCTCGTCTCTATAACTCAATTAGCCCATCAACCAGTGAGCGAGTCCGCCAGTCCTATCTCCCACTCCAGCCATCCCAGCATAAATGAAAGCTCGCCTCAACTCTTACCTACTAATAGAATGTGAGACTAACCGTTAGATGACCAATGTATTACTATGTAATGCCGGATTTGCTTAAGCTCTCTGTTTGCTTCGGCTATAGTGTAAATGTCTGTAGCCAGCGCCACTCATTAGTCGAGAACAACCAAAAATTCATCATCAGCTTCGGGGACTGGTTCCCGTGTTGAGGCTCACATGATCTAGTTCCATTATTTAGTTTGCCTTATCGGTTTAATCGATCTTTACCAAGAATGATTGTAGTAACCCGGCTAATTGGGTTTCAGTGACCATTCCTCCTGTGGTGCAGGAGCTGGGCTTATCACGTGAACAGCGAATATAGCTAGCCGAGGTAACTGAAAGCTACTCCTCCGACCGCCCGCGCACGGTGTGAGAAACAACCAATCGGAGCGGAATGAATTGGAAAGAGGGCTATTTACAATAAAGCAGTGTGTGGCAATGGGCTAGAGGAGTAAATCACAGAGCTTTTCATGAGGACTAATGCTTCTGAATTACTTACAACCTTATTTTCTAGAGCTTGAGGCGCAACTATCCAGGATTAAAAATCCAAACACGGCTCATTTGCCTTATTAGAGACGGTTCGGCTGCCCAGATTTGAAAGGAAAGTCCAACATGGCTTCTCAGCTGAGATTAGGATTCAGGGGGAGGCACAGAACCCTTCAATTTAGGGGATATCTCGGCTTCCGACAGGGACCTTCTCGATATCGCCTAGCGCGCTAGTGAGGAAAGCCTAAACGTTCTGCGCTGGTGCAACACACAAGACGGTCTGCAGCAGGCCCATGCGCGATAGATTCCTTCATTCTATGTGCCTATCTCAAAGGAAGGGATAATACCCTTCCCCTGCATGGAAGCGGCAAAACTATCATCGCTCATGATTCCTATTCAGTGGTGGGCCGACTATGGCTGACAAGCCACAAACATTTTGTCCCAGGGATGTTCTCCAATAGAAGCAAGCTTGATCTACTTGCGATTTCAGACAGAAGAAGGGGCGAATTCTCCAGCTATTGTTGACATTGTATATTTCTCCATCCACCCCCTCCTCTTTCGTTTCGTCGATTCCCCAAGGCTAACAGGCCACCAAGGGTAGCATCAACAGGCGTGTCTTTAACACTATGAGCACTTCTATGAGGGGTTCTGGTCAGAAGACTGGAGGGTCTTCTCCTATTGTGGAACAACTACTCCTGCAGGCTGAAGACGACGATCCAACAGGAAGGACCTCCAAGATTCGGAACACCTGGTCGAGCTACTGGAGTGCTCCAGTCTTGATGACTGCACTCTTTGTGGCAGGTGTATCTTTTGGGTCAGGCCATCACGTCTTTTATCGGTCTTTGAACAACACCGTGGTCTCCTCTCCCGAGCAACAGCAATGGGCCATCCGAATTGGGACTGGATTAACTTTTCTTGCAAAGGCCAGCTTTTCTGCTGCAGTCGGGATCGCTTTTATGCAGTACATCTGGATCGTGGTCAAGAAGAGACCCATGGAGATCGACAGCCTAGACGCGTTGTTTTCCTTGACGACGAGCGTGCAGTCGTTTCTGAACTTCCGAGTCCTCAGCAATGCAAAAGTATTGGTCATGCTTGCAACAACCCCGTGGTACGTGTGCCGATCAAGAATAGAGAAAAGGAAAAGAATATTGATTGGATTTTCTGACGCCGTCTTGTTGCGCAGGCTGTTGCCATTAATGGCAGCGATTACTCCATCTACACTTTCTGTCAAGTCGAGAATGGACCACAACACAACTACTGGCATTGTTCCATACCCACATTTCTCTCTTGATTCCGCGGAAAAGCTTCGAGTCTGGTCTGATCAGGTCGGAGTCAGCATGATGAGCTCCCCGTCGCCTGCCGTGGTACGCTTACTCACCGCTACTGCGTCTTCGACTAGGATCCTCTCCATAGACGCGCCGTTCCCAAACGCATCTTACTCCTACCAGTTTACGGGCCCTTCCTTGAAGTGCGACCCTCTTTCCGTTGCAATCCAATCCAAGGAGCCGGTAGGCAGTTGCCAGAATTGCAGCTCTCTGTCTGAAGCTTGGCAAACTTCGTTCAACATCGACATGACGTCCGTCTGGTATACCGCAGTCGCTCCTGACGGGCTGAACAACTTTATTTTCATCAGGACAGGCGGAGACCCAATGCGTGGAGCAACCCCAAAGGATATTAGCTGTCAGATGTGGAACGCTTCCTACTTGGTCGAAGTAGAATATCTCAATGGAGTCCAATCGACCGTTGTGCGGAGTTTGGATCTCATTTCTCCAGTGACAGTCACGTCTCAGGACCCTGTGGACGAACTTCCAGGCTCCAGCAAGCCATTTGTGTCGATGTTCATGGCCATGGCAAACCTGCTATCTGGGACAGTAGCAACCCCTAACGGCTTATCTTCCTCGGGACTGAAAGGGGGAGACCTGGCAATCATGAACACCGGCATAATGGCATGTCCAGAGATACTTCAAATCTGGCGAACCGCCGGGTTTCTCAGTGCTCCTCCTATGGACCAAGTCACATCGCCGTGGATGTGTCGAAATCAGTCGGTAGAAAAGGCCGTCGAAGACCTTTTCCGTAACTTTACCTTGAGCATAGTGAGCAGTGAAGTCCTATCAAAAAAAATGGCATCCGAGATTTCTATTTCGTATCCTCGAAACTACTGGCATTACTCTACGAGGGACCTACTCCTTGCCTACGCTGTAGGGACCCTGGCCACTTTCATCTCAATCCTTCTCGGGACCTGGGCATTTTATGTAAACGGTTACAGTGCAAGCACATCGTTTTCGACCATCCTTGCTACGACCCGGAACCTTGGCCTTGACGGGTTAGCACAGTCCAATTCGATGGGGTTGCAGCCGCTTCCTCCGACTGTTCGGAAGACGAGATTGCAGTGCAAAGTGTCCAAAGCCGATCAGAGCGTTGCATACCCAGAGTTCAGAGTTAGAGGAGCAGCTATTTCTTCGGACAGCGCCTGAGCTTGGATAGATGTTGCTATTCGACGGAAACATGGAGAGCATCACCCCTGCAGAAGAATTGGATATCTTTTGAAACCTGATGGAACTTGATCATGCGAGGCTCAAACTGGGAAGCGACCTGCGAAGCTAAAGGTGGACTTCTGGCTATTCTTCTGCATAGAGAGTGGCGTTAGTTATTATAGAACTCGGTCACGCGAGCCTCAAAATGGGAACCTGTTCGCGAAGCCGATAATGGGTTTCTTGTTTGTTCTTCTAACTGACTAGTGGTGTTGGCTATAGACATTTACACTGTAGTCGAGGCAAATAGAAAGCCTAATCAGATCAGGCATTAAGGCATCGATCATTCAACGATTGGGCTCATGTTCCATCAAGAGGTTTTGTTGCCGGGGAAAGAGCGGTCGTCTTTTGCAACATCAAAGGTTCTCCATGTATATGCAACCCCATCGCCGGGAGAACTCCTAGATTTAGGAAACGTGAAGTCCGTAAAAGTTCCAGGAAAGAAATTTTCACCGATCAAAGTAGTGTTTCGAATGAATCGAGCACACCACTGAATTTTGCACCCTCTAAAGTTACTAGCCATCTGCTCCTCGTCCGACGAGAGGTACGTGTTGACTATAACAAGCTCGACGATCGTGCTACTGCGCACTTTGTCATTGCCACTCTCGCAATTGATGCGGCAGGTGTTGCGAACCCCTGATATTCTTGGGCTCTTGCTACTGCCAGTGACCACTTGATGGTACACGAAGGTGATTGCCACTGACTAGCGCTAACCGATCGCATTAGTCGCAGGAGGCGTGATCTATTTTCGCCTAAAACGCAGGGCCGATGCGGACCGTACCGTCTCGGGAACTCGGGCGATGCTAATGCCTAAATCCGATCAGCCACCGTCGACTAAACCATATCCGATGCGGAGATAGTGCGCACCTGAGGCTCACCTCAATACTAGACTCTATAGATCCTCCGCCTGAACCAAGTCACTACTTTCTACCAACAAAAAACAAAAAACAACTAGGCAAACGGCCGCTAATCAAACTCTGGGCCAAAAAACTCGATGTTGCACACCGGCTCGATCGGTAGTCACCGGAAAAGTGGGTCGAGATCGTGATAAGGTTGCGGCCGGTTCCTTAAGTCGCAAAACTATGTCGTATGCGGAGACCGTCCCGATCAGAGGCCTCTAAACTTGTACAATGAAGGTTACAGTCAGTAGGAGTCTTCTCCGATAACCATGGCGCATGAAACAAGGGATGCAATGCACATGACCGTTAAGGACAGCGTAGACGCGGTATCCATACTGCATTATCCGAATGCGTGCCCACAATCTTTTTGCTGTCAAAAGAATAAATCGGTTGCGGGCCAGTCACGAGCCAGCTCCATCCACACGCATTGAACAAGAGGGTAATTTAGAAGCTACTGTACGACTTTCAAGTGTGGCGGGTGTAGTTCATGTTTCTTTTCACGATGCAAAACCTTATTTCTATATGTGATCGAAAGCCTTTTTGCAACAAGTTAGCGGTGATAAGCAATCACGTACTATCTTCTATCAGCCTCTATGTAAAAAGCTCTACTGAATGGGAAGCTCCTGTGTTCTACCACTAGCTTTTTCGGAGTTTTCAGGGTCAGAAAACCTCCCAAAGCTCCGGGTTACAGGCTTTGAAGTACGGTAAGGCTGGACCATAGTAGACATCGTGGATAAGTACACACTCAGAGGTCTAGACATCGGAGTTAAAGTTCGCGACTCGAGGTAATATATATCTGGGCAACCCGACACATTAGAAGCCATCATTGCGATAACAATCTCTACTCACAAGAATCTGTCAAACCCTCTACTCCACTGCTGTTAATCAACTTTTTATTGCACTAATATCTTATACTCCCAAATTTTCTACCCAATAGGGATGTATATTTCAAACTTCATCGTGGCTATCCTAGCCCTTAGAGCTCTCGTCCTCGGTGTTCCTCTCGAGAGGCGCCAGGCCGCTACCTCGATCGCTACGGCGCCCCTCTTCCCTCGATCCCAACCTCGTCCCTCCTCCAGCTATGCTCGGCCCACATGGCCTCAAGAGCTCAACGCCTTCCTCCATACCGATCACTGCTAGGGATGCACCCAAGACTGAAGCAGCCTCCGTCACCGATGCCACCTCGATTGCTGCAGCGCCCCTCTCCATCGCCCTTCCCAGTCTCGTCCCTCCTCCAGCTATGCTTGGCCCATATAGCCTCAAGAGCCTCACGCTTTCATCTACATCCGTCTCCACCCAGGCACCCTCGATTACCGATCTCGGGCAGCAGCTTGGCACCCTTGCCGCCATCGCGTCTAACAGCGCACCTTCTGCATCTTCTGCTCCCGCCGCCGCGAAGGCGAAATCGGATGTGGTTGGAAGGCTCATCAGCAAGTTCCTTACTGCCTTGCACGGCCTGCTCCGCTTTTAGACAGATCCTAGCGATACATTTGTCTTATTCTAGTCCGAGGTATTATTTTTGATCGTATAGATCCCAGAGATCATTGTTTGGTTGGTAGGCCCTGGAGGCTAGGGAGTACGATGCCTTTGACGGACACGAATATATCCGAAATTTCTAGGTCGAAGTCTCCTCATCCTAGTCGAATTGCGTCTATCTTGTAGATACGACCTAGTTTGAGTAGGCTATGTAGCTATCGTTATTCTATGATCGAAGTCTCATTAATGGAAAATGAGCTTGATCACCTTCTTGATCTATTGTCAGATACGTTCATTAGTTTAGTAATTTATTCTTGAGACAGTTTGGGCACTGCAGCGGCGTGATTGACATCGTCAACTTTGGAGGCGGTATCAGCATGTTCGAGCCATTCACCCAAATCTTGATCATTTGGTCCGAATTTTTCTTTCACATGCGCTACATGACGATTCCGATTTATACAAAGAGCTTTCTTCATGGGTTCTGAAGCAACGAAAGGCATCATTCACGCTCAAATTGCAAAGACAAGCGTCAACTCGGCACCAATGTGGCCAACTTCGCCTTCCATTGATTGAAGCGGATCTTGACGCTATACTGCTCAACCTACGCCACTTGAGTATTGCTTAGGATCCCGACTCGGCTGGACAGCCAACCAGGACAACCAAGCATCATATCCTATACGGTTCAGAGTACAAGCTGTTACTCATACTGGCCAAGTTCAAGGTCGGCCACAAAAGCGGCGTGCATCCGTCAAGCTTGTCGGCGGCGCAGATACTACACTGTGCTGTAGCTCAGATGTTTCTCCCTGCCACCCTGAGTGAAGTGCCTTTTCGTAGAACAATATACAATTTCCTGATTGAGCGGCTCCAGACGACTCTATCCGCGTCTGATGAGCCTGCAGCGGAATAAATGTGAGCGGGCGGTGGCCGGTAACTGCTACAGATTGTCATTTCCTGATCGCGAAACAAGATCTCAACCTGTGCCGGCGAGCACTTGACGAGAGATAAAAGGTCAATATTCTTCCAGAGCACAAGCCACGCGTTCTAAAGAAGACGTAAAAGCTCGTTTCACCACGTTCCAAGCACCGATGCCGAGCCCGCAATCGCTCGCAGTATCTGCAAAAGCCTGTACGCTCCAAACAAGGTTATGGCCGAGGTCTCGCTATTGAGCGCGAGCTGAAGCGAGTCCTTCATGACGGGAGACGGAGCCGTGGTGACGGCGTAATTGACCGTCTTGCTCTCGAGCACGTTGCCCAAGTTGTGGCGTGGGACGAGATCGTTGGGGAAGATGAGGACGGTGGTTCTGCGGCTCACGAGGTGTTAATTAAGACGCCATATGAACATAAAGAGCGGTGAATTGAGTAAGGCTATTGAAACAATAGTAGCCAGCAGTGCAAACACTTACAAAGAGTTATCAATAAACAACCATCTGCTGGGAGTAGGTGGAAAAACGGGGATGCGCGTACACAATGTGTCAATAGAAGGCAGAAAGGACACGGAGTGCTACCTGAAGGACTCTACTGGGCACGACGTCGGCCGAAGATTTTTGGCTGTTTCTTATTAGTAAGTAAAAGGGCCGGAATAAGAAGGGTCGGAATGAAAAGGTCTGGAGTTACCTTGAAAATTGCTGGTACTACAGCGTCGCATTGCACAAGTTTCATATACGCATCGAAGAGCTCGTCTGCACAGCCGTCGATCTCGCCGCCTTGCAGCTCAGACAGGGTGAGTGTCCTAAGCCCGTCCTCGGACCTGAGGTCGGTGGTGCTCATGACCGGGCTTGCAGAGTGTTTTGATCCTAAGGTGTATGGATTAGATTGGATTAATTGGTCTATTCAGGCTAAGATGTCTTCTGTGGAGACACTAGAGCCGTCCGTACTTTTCTGTGTCATCGGTCCTCTTGTCCCTTGCCTCATTTCTCAGCCCAACTCCGTTTAGTGATCGTGCAGTGACTGTACCTCCCCACAGGTTCTATCCTGGCCGGACAG
>NW_023336562.1:0-65759 GCF_012971845.1 Lasiodiplodia theobromae | reverse complement strand
GGGGGGGGGGGGGGGGGGGGGGGGGGGGAGGGGAGGAGGGAGGTTAGATGCATCCTCTTTTCTGCTCTGAATCTTTCTACAGATGACTCCACACATCCTTTCTAGCAATAAAAACATTGTGGACGAACACTCATAAGCGTCAGGGTACTCTGCTCACACACCTTGCAGTACTTTGCACGCATAGACGGCTAGTAACCATGTGGCCCAGAGCTGAAGCGTTTGGTACTTCTAACTTCAGTTCGCAGGACAGCTAACCCTACTTTTGACGCTGTACTCTCCACCTTTCTCTTTCCCTAGTCATCCACTCTCTTTTACGGACCGCGTGATGTATGCACCTTGATAAAATCTGAAGTGGCGTGACCTATTTCATGTTAGACCGATACTTGTTCCTATAGAGCATCCTAAGCCGTAGGGCTCGTGATCTCGTAGTTTCCCGTCATTTCACCCCTCCAGAATACATTAAAAGTCTGTTTTCTGTCCTTTATCTATCATCAAGTCACTATAATGTGCATAGAGCGGCGCTATCGTCTCCTCCCTTTTGGCCAAGTTATGCGTATTAACATATAATCATTATCATGCTGACTTTCGCATAAAGCTGGCATAGTATATTAGTGTGATATAGTAAAGAGAATCACTATTCTGCATAGGTTTTACGTGTCGTGTTACCTAGTGGGAAAACTGTGGTATGTCTCTGCATGGATAGATATTTATGCTGTACTCTACTAAGTCGTGGATGTGTGCCTGGCAATTTGATATGGAAGTGACCAAGAACCGACAGAATAGCAGTAGTAAGTACATGATATAAATTCGCGAAGAAATCACACCTTTCTTTTAAGATAGATCCTCCCTTTCGGGTCTATATCCGCCTGTTCATCCGTGATGTTAATCTTCCCGTTATATCCCCTTGCTCTGATTATCTCTTCCTTACTAAATCCGAAGTCATCCCTGGGAATTCGCACTAAAGGATGTGTCGACGTTAGAGTCGGGGGCGAGAATCTGGCTTCTGAAGTTTCTTCTTTCGCTTCCCCAACTTCGCTCTCATTGTTGCCTTCGGCTTCATCAAATTGACTCGATCTATTTTCTTCACTATGCTGCTCCTGTAGGACGGCTGGCAGGTATACAATCAAGGATCCAAACGTCTTGCGTAGTAGGTAGTCGAATACAGCGGTGCAGATCCCTGTGATTAAAACAATAATAGCTTGGCCAGCACATGATGGCTTACCATCCGCATCAGTCACAAGAAGCATTAGCGTAAAGACACTGCCCTCCATAACGTACAAGCCTATGAGAAGTTGCTTCAAAGCGGTCGTGTAGAAGAACCCGCCTGAGTTGGTCGTGTAAGCAGGAGTATGTGAGATGTTATAATAGTATGTGGTAAGGATTGCTATGAATGCCACCACTTCAAAGAGGAGAATCAACGGCGAAACAACGGAGTATATGAAGCCTGTAATTCATCAGTCAATCATACATTTTAATAACGTCTGTAGGTGCGAGGTGGTTTACCAATGCAGGCGAGGGTTGTACAGACTGGGAAACTGGTGCTCCAGTCTATTCGCAGAGCCCCTGTATTCCTAGTCATCATCTGGGTTGGAGTTCTGTCCAGCAATGGTCCTGTGACGAGCCGATCGATCCTAAGAACCTGCAATAGAGTACTTCCGCTGTGGGAGAAGGCCTGCAGAAGCATGTAACCGAGAAAGTAGTTTCCCGCTCGTGGCACAGACTGAACCAGGGCGTCTAGAATGGAGAGCAATCCGTCGTGCGCCAGACGCTTGATCGAGACGAATCCTGCGGCTAATAGAACTATGAGGAATATCTGGATGAACAAAAAGCCGAAGTAGTATCTCTGGATTGCTAGATCGATAGCGGAGCGAGTAGGTAATCCTTGCGCTAGTACACAGACGCGGAGAACAGCTGAAAGACAGCGGATGAGGCAAAACAGAATTACTGGTGGCACTACGCCTTGTATGACACTAAGTGACCAGTCTGACAGGGTATCCAGCCATCTGAGCCCTGGGATGGCGACTGCTAGGTAGGTTATTTGGGAAATTAGGCTGGTGCACGCAACCGGGATGGCGAAGACAACAATTAGCACAGATATGGCGAGCTTCGTCAACACGGACCGCACCACACCCTGCCACCATTCTATACTGACATTCTCCCAGATTATATCTTCTGGTGGAGCATCCAGGCACACAGGCACCATCTTAGCTGGCGACTGATGATGGAGCACTTGTGCAGCCACATGTGCTGTGCGTTGCTGGGCGAACTGCAAGAAGGCCGAGTTGGAGCGCGGCGCGGCTTCGATATTGCGGCGCTCTTCTTCAACTTCCTCCGCTGAGTGCACATATGCAGATCGATAGAACTCAACCTCCTCGACTATGTCCCCAATCAGCGGTAAGGACGGCGCCCATACGCGAAGCGGACGCCGAACCACCCGCCTCTGGCTCTGTAGAATTTGCTTCACGATAGACATTTTGGCAGTCTCGCTCTCTGCCTCGCGCACTCGACGGTCGCTTGCCGCTGCTCGGCAAGCCCTCCTGATCAGTTCCGTCTCAGCCGCCTCCAGCTTTTTCGCAGCCCTTACATGCTCTCTGACTTTACCCACTAGCTTGCGGCAATCACGATTGATCCATACATTACACACGCCTCCAGGCAGCCAGCCAAAGTCTCGTTCTAGGTGTGCTGGCACCAGGTCCTCTGCCGCAATTGATGCAAAAAGCACCGTCCGTGAACAGACGCGATTTCTGTGCAGTCTTGACTTGAGTTGCTGTTGTCTATAGCGCACAAATTGTCCCATCTCAAGCCACACCGTTGTACAGACGTATAGAACTAGAACGACAACCAACATAGTGTGTGCCCAGTACCGGTGTGTATAGGTGGGCCGGATGTTGGCCCAGCTGAGACGGTCAAGACCCTCTATACCACCCGAGCTATTTCGACCGTGAAGGGTATGGAGGGGGATGAGGACCGTATTAATGAGGATGGCGAGAGGCGTAAAAATTCTGAGATTGAGAATGACATAGCGGAGGAAAAAGTACGCGTCTGTTCCGATATTTTCGATGAAATAGGAGTCTGGAGGCCCTAGAGCAGAGCGCAGCAATGACTGGAGCTGGGAAGGAAATGAGGATGCTTGATTTCGTACGGATGCGCTGTTGTCTCTGCGTAGCAGGGAGTCAGTGGTGGAATCGATTATCGAACAAGCGGTGTTTAATACTTACACAAGATGGGGAAGACGGGGTTTGAGTAGTAGGAAGAGGCAAATGTCGATGATGAAGGTGGCCGCTCCTGCGAGGAGAGACGCAGTGAACGAGCCGAGTGAAAGACCTTGCTTTTCGCGGACTTTTCCCAAAGATGCATCAATAGCACTAATGGTAGACGTTGGTTTGGTCATTCTGGAGGGTTTGTGTCTTTAAGAGGCCATGAATTGAATGAGAAGTATTTATTTTGCGCGTTTAGGGCGCTGCGTCACTTTCGGACGGCTTGAAGAATAAGCAGCATCAACATATTGGTTAACCTAATCTACAACGTTCATACATTCTCACATGGTCAGGAATTCGATTTCTCAGCCGCCTCTTCCAAGTTCATCCCTGCCGGGGCATCATACATTACCACGGACGAACAACCTAATCCCTCGGGAACGCAATGAACAGGGGAGGGGGCGCTTACAGCCCTATAGCGCCTTCCACCACGCTCCATTGCCAAATTCAAGTACTCAAGACGGTCGATGGACGCGGCAATCTTGTCTCCTAAATCCAGAAGCATTGTCTTGAAGGTATCACTGAAGTCATGCATCGCCTTGGTGAGTTCCGCATAGTGATGTCCAGCTGTCGAAACACAACTTGTTTCCGAAAATGGGGCACCGTGCTCCATGATGTTGCCAAAGCAGTCAAAGTGGCCGATTAGCGCCCTTGGTCGGTAGGTTTGAGGCATTTGAAATGGGTTCGCAAAGGGTTGGTGGTTGTGAGTGTGGTTACTTGAGACCAGCGTGTAGGTGACAGTGCCATCGCCGTCAGTCATATACAAAAACGTATACTGTGACGGGCAGTTTGTGGTCCATCTCTGCGCGCAGTGCACCCCCAAGATGAGATCGAACAGTGTGAATGGTAGACCTTGGCTGAATCCAAAGGACCAAAATCGTTCCAGTAAGTTGTCTAAAGACCGAAACGTTTCGCCCGGTTGCGGTACGGCAAGGTGCTCTTCGGCAAGCAGTTGGATGGCTCTCTTCAGAGCTTCCTGAGCGTCGTCGCTCAATCGAGGGTCGGGTTGCCATGATGCTCTAGTGAGCGGCTGGCTCGGCTTCCACAGCTGGTGGAAGTGAGGAAAGGAAAAACCAGCCGAATCCATGAGGGAGGCGCTCTGGGTTGGAGTGAGATACAACGCAACTGAAGCTGATTTAGATGCGAACACGTACCTCACGTGGTGTAGGGGCTTCGCAGTTCAGGATACACACACCTTTCAACGTCGATAAACCGATTGAATCCCCGAAGAAGTTGATAGTATCAAGGTTTTGCAGTCTTCTGGTCTTGCCTTTGAGCTATGAGACCGGCGTCGTCACTTATATTCCTTTTTACAGTCAGGCGCGTATGCTATCTCGGGCCTTCCCACCAAAGCCTGTGTTATTGGTGCAGCGCACAGATTCAACTGCTCTGTGTGCTTCCACAAGCTTGTGCAATTTAATCTCGGGTTGTTGAGCTTTATTGATCATGTGGGGGAGTCGTCATCATCAGCCAAGACCGAGCTTCGGAAGTCTGAGTTGACGACTAGGATCTTGAAACTGACTGCTTACTCCGCGCGAGTTTTACCAAAGCTATTTTTCTTTCATCTGGACTTTTCTCACGGTCGGCATCTACGCACTTCTGCTTTGTCTCTGCTGAACAATTTACATTATCAAGGTTAAATGCGCGTTAATGCGCATTACTTTATCTAGTTCAAATCAAATGTTTTTTTCCCCGTGTCCCTCCCGGCTGTTTAAAATTATCACTATACCGAAGCCTCTACGACGAACCAACACGGCCAGCTTCATGCCGGTTCAACCGAATTTCGTCCAGGCTAGCATGGGCCTGCTATAGCCTCGCTTACCGCTTAAGGGTCACTCCCGAGATGATTGCTTCTGCTTTTGTTTGTTGTTCCTTGTACATACATTATGCGCTGTTGGTTGTTGACGTCTTTCGCTGGAAAGTGCCCGTGCGGGTTTGTACTGTTGAGATAGGTGTACGGATGCAGACTGCCGCTACTACGTAGCCTTCGTAGAATCAGTAAAAATGATGGTGAAGATGGTGATGGAAATCCATGCTGTCCATCAGTGTTGTGTAGTACTGCGATGACACCGACCTCTTCTTCGCTGGGCCAATTGTGCACTTCCGCTCTAGCCGGACTCTACCGAGCGAAACAGCTGCTTACATCTCAAGGATCTACAAAGACACCATCTTCGACACTCTTGTGATAGCTTCAGCTATGATCGTATGCCTAGACTTGAGTAATTTGATGATTGGTTTGCTACTGATCCCCAAGGCGGCGAGGTTCGAGGGCAGAACAAGCAAAGATCAACACTGGCAAGAAGAAACCCGGGCGAGGCGAGTTCCAGACGATCGAGGACCCACCGGCCAAGCCGAGCATCGTAAGATAGTACTGTATTGGGTAAGCCACAGCCACTGTGCAAACCCAAAAGCGGTTGCTACTCACGCTTTCCTGCGCCTGACTAGTCTGGAATGGCCCAAGCTTCAATTTGACTCGTACGTAGAGTAAGTGGGTCTCGCACAGACACGATGTCGCTCAAGGCTTGCCCCTTGACCATCGGTGGGACGGAAGAGACAGTTCCGCGGGCC
This sequence comes from Lasiodiplodia theobromae, assembly GCF_012971845.1. Lineage (NCBI taxonomy): Eukaryota > Fungi > Ascomycota > Dothideomycetes > Botryosphaeriales > Botryosphaeriaceae > Lasiodiplodia > Lasiodiplodia theobromae. The sequence goes on along the minus strand of NW_023336562.1, from coordinate 59,934 downwards.
CACCCGAAACAACCCTAGTCGCCCGTCGAATACGCAACAGAATCAGAGCCTGTGAGCTAGAACAGCTCTGACGCTACTCGCCTCAACCCACAAGTGCTACTAATGGTGCAACTATACTTTCAATCACGATTACCAGGTTCGAAAACATGTTGATCAGCCAACAGACACAGTGCAGCAATTGAGCAGGCAGCTAAGCGAAAAGCCAACCGTCGAAGCAGATGCAATTCCGACAGTAAGCAATAGAAAGGCCCACCCAGGGGTTACGGCTGTAATGATAAGGCTGCCTAATCAGGGATCACGCTCTCAGACAATTTAGGTGATTTCTGAGCTTCATTTGAGGTGTGGAGTCAGGAGCGATAGCGAGTCACGAGTGACCAACGATTTGCTTGGCACTGTGTAAAGAATTGTGAGCAAGCATCGCCGTCAAACGAATGTACAAAACTAATCACTCTAGGCTACGCTCACGAGGAAGAACGTGCCTATACATACGGATTTCCCGGTACTCGTCACCATCTTATTCTCCAAATCTACAAAGAATACATCCCGCAGCTTGAAGTCTTCTTACTACGACTCCATTCCACTCTACACAGATAACATGTCTAATAGTACTGGCGACTGTTTGGAAACGGATTCTTCACGTTCGATCCCGTGCCGGTCAAACAGTTCACAAAAAAAGAAATTTGTGAGGTGGACCGACAAGGAGGTAGAGAGGCTCTGGACACTGAAGTCGTACAATGCGCATTTGACTTGGCCGAAATTCGCGTCAATATACAACAATTCGAAGCTACCATACAGAGGACCGAGGGCGCTATCCAATAAGTACAAAAGAGTTGAAGGTGAGTGCCACTAGTTGTCTCAGGAAATCACTATTGACTTACTGCCCACAGCACGTTCGAAACGGTCAATAGCTTGCAAAAAATCGATTGGGAATACAAGATCACAGCATGCAGTGGAGGATATACCACACTTCCTTTCTCCCTACGCTATTGACATGGGTGCTCAGAAGGACAACTTCGAAGACATACTGGCATCCGTTGGCGGTGAGGATGCCACTCAGCAGGATATTCCGAGCTATGAAATTCCCGGTCAATCTGCCTTCTGCTCCCCCACGCCGAGCAACGGAAACTATGATGCCGCATACGAGGTAAAAAGCTTGTCCTGTCGGTCTGAACAAGGCGCTGAAACCACGGAGATGCCAGAAGACCATCACATCGGAGGTGTATGGATGGATTGCAATCGATTTCTGCAGTCGTGGCCTTACTGCGAAGGCTGCATGCCCTGCCACTCAGAACACGGCGAAGCAATTAGCAATGCTTTCTTGAGAAGTTCAGAGCTAGGAGAGGAGCGTTTTGGTTCCAAACACGCGACTTATTGGCGGCAGCGTAGCCGGGACGATGATTGTGTTTGGCCTTGGTCCGCGCAAGCAATGGACTGGGAGTTACAGATGAATGCAACTCAGGGATGGACCGCGCTGGCGGAAGAAGAAAATTGACTTTTAGTTCGAAAGAGTGGTTCTGAATAGATATTTTTTGTATTTCACTAGATTACTTCATGTGCGAACTGCAGCCTAGCCCCCTGAGCGCACGACAGCTTGCTCAGCCTTTCCACTCCCAGCGTTAACCACCATGCTCCGCCTGCCATCTCTCTGTACCTCAACAGTCATTGCGCGTGTGATCACACCGTACGTTGCGCTGGACACTTCTGTCACATGCAATGCGTCATCAGAATCAGCATGTGTTATAGAAGGTTTCTCACAGCGAAGTCCTCTTCGCACGAGGTTAACCCAGGCGTGTATAATAGACTTCTGAATAAAGACAAAGAAGCATTGGATGCCAGAAACCTGACACAATGTTAGCAGGACTTCTTGCTCTTTATATATGCCAGGCCTTACTGCTAATAAAAATAGGAGCGCCGCTGCGGTGTTTTGTTCAATGAGCAGATCTTGCGCATGGGCAACACAGGCATCTTTATCCCCAAGATGCGATGTCAAACAGATAACCCAGGCACGCGCTCTCTCGGCATGGGTGCGAATCTGCTTTTCGTTGCTGTCGATACGCAAGAACACGAAGCAAAAGAAAAGGACGTCGATCAAAATCAGGATAATGACAGTTATGGCACGCCACTGCAGCCTCACAAGGTTCCAAACCTGCTTCAGCCTTGCAGACGTCGATGTACTGTGAATGTGTGTGTCAACTCAAGCTGAGCGAGATTTCAAGTCACTTACTGGCAATGTCCCTCTGTCCACCAAGCCCGCTTCAGTATGTATAAATTTAACCCAAAAGCGAATGTTATAATCTGGAGAAGCGCAGAAGATCCAGAAACGATTATCAGCGGCCCCCAGAAGCTAGGAATTGACCCATTTACGTTGACATGACACGCATCTCCGAAGCGGAACGAGACGCCGGTAACACCCAGCGTGATACTTGACAGGATGATAATGGCGCTCCATCCGATAGCCTGCGCGAAAATGAAGAAGCAATGGCCGACATGTACATCCCAGCACACAAGAAGATGCAAAGCCAGCGATCGCAAAAAGGCTGCAAGGTGTGAGCATGAAGATAGTGCTGGAGTACTATGCATCGAGAGCGCGTACCCCATGTTCCAGCTGCAAGGCCACCGAAGACTATGAATGTGCCGGACCATGCGCATGCAAGACTAGTTTTCATGTCATGAGGAGTGATTGCGTCGAAGCATTCTTTTGGTCGTGTTACGACAGGGAGGACGAAACCGAGCTTCAGTGAAAAGTAAAGACGGTTAGCTTCATCTAGAAAAGTTTTCAGGGCATTCGAAGTACCGCAAGAGCTGTGATACTAATGACGAGACAGACGTTGAGATAATCGCGTTTGCTCTCCTTCCTAGGTAGCAAAAGCCAGGACAGTAGTAAGAAAATGCACAGCAAAAAGCCGACGAAACACAAACTTTCTGCTGCTCGGTATTGCTGTCTGAATGCTAGCATGCTAGGTCAGTAACGCTATCTTTGCAAAGATGAAGCTGTGGCTTTACAATCAGTATATACCCAATCAGTCACAGGACACGGAAGACAGCAGCTAAGGTCCTCGGTAGAGCCTACGGCTGAGAAGCAAACGCGGGCAGAGATGTCTGTGATCTCCTAAGCATTTCTCATCTCCGAGTATGCTACCAGAGAGATATACATCCACCTTCCTCGCCAATAGATCTTGCATCTAGAAGAGGCTCGGGACAGAGGCTTTGCTCGAAACGTTCGCTCGTCATGGCCGTGGAACAAGCTTTCTGGCACTTCAAACGGTCTGTTTTATATCATATGATGGATGTTATATCGTATATAGTATGGAAGTGCTGGTAGGGAAAGATTGAAGTTACTTCCGATCTAAGACTGCTCCTGCTCCGTTTTTAACATATGGGTGAGCATTTTCCTCGCTTTTCTGCCTTGAGGTGCACATATTACTTAACAGTTTTGCCATCCTTTTGAAACAAAACCGACAATATAACCGTCCTTTAGAACTCAATTTCCACTCGTCGGCCTATGCGGTGATCTTTTGCTTGCTCAACCCATAATTAATCACAACCATTCCATTGATTAAGCTTCTGACTTTCCACCTAGCCAAATATCCATGTCTAACTCCCCAGAGTTCGCAAAAGGCTGCGAGAACCGCAATGGATAGCTTGGTACTGGGGGATTCGGGATAATGAAGTTTCTGCTTCTTCCAGCCGTCATATTTCTGGCAGGCTTCTGTTCTACCTGCTTCACAAAGTCCTCTGGAGTCCTTCGTACATGCTTGAGCTTGGCCATCTAGCCATTGTCAGATACAATACCAAGCTAGCAAGGGCAGAGATTTCGTACCGATTCGTCCGGTAGAGGCGGCCAATCCATCATGTTCGATGAGGAGTAGGAATATAAGACGCCGTTCTTGAGAATAACAACGTATATTTCTGCATCAGATTGACAAGAAATCTCGTGCGCCCTACGAATGAAGTTGTTCTTGCGCTTTCGGAAGCGCTCTTGTGATACTTTCTTGCTTTTCATGGGGATAGTTGACAAAGTGGAGCTGAGGGTGCCGCTTTGGACTTCGTGTCTTTTAAATTTCTAGCGAGAGGCCCACATGATCTCGTGACTGCTGGCATCGATAATTCATATCTCATGGGCGGAACGTATGGGTACCACATCGACGCAGACACGCCTTCCCCCGTATATATTTCTCTGTAAAGGCATGCAGGAGAACAAATTAGATAAGATGGTGCAGGAAAGCCTAACTTCTATGATCATTGCCCTGGTCTCCATGTTGAACGTTGTGATGGTTCTACAGACCGCCGTATATTGCCTATTCTATGGAAAATTAAGGCAAGTCTTATTGGATTCACAGCACTTTACATAACTCTCTGCCTCCCTTCCATTGTCACGGTGTTGAGTGTGTAAAATCAAAGGCCCCAACGATGTTGACATTGCTTATACCAATTCATCGTCTCTTTGTGTTGTTCATCCACAATCACACGGAGTCCGATGAACAAAGCCAGCTCCTTCCGCTTTGCGCATATGCGCTCGGTTGTGCTCATGCGGGAAAAACCCTGGTCATCCCAGAGCATAGGGTGAGGGTACATCGATGTGTATTCATCTGGTTTCGCTTGGGAATAGTACAGAGCGATCTCATCAAGGTCCGACTCATGCAGGAGCCAGAATTGTAAGATAGTTTTAGGAAATTGCGGATGTGGTGGTCCAGCAGGCATGCGGTAGATTGGGAGGAGCCTTGTCCCCAAATTTTGGATCTTAGCACGGAACTCGGCGTTTCTGGAGAAGACACCCGACATGATGCTTCCGGATGTTTCGTAAATTTATCAGCGTCAGTAGGCGGCTGTAGTGGTAGTTCCTTGAACGGATCTCTCCAAGAAGAGAATAACAAATACTGAGCTGCTGAGGTATTTCTTCACTAGTATCATTTCAATTCTTTGTTCTAAATGCCGTTTAAGTAGTGGAATAATCACCACAGCTTATGGTAATTGATCCAGCACAGAAGGATCTCTTCAGCGAAGGTGTCAGATTTACTTTCGGGTCTGTGCTCCAAACTGCTTCGTTCAAACTCGGCTCTGTAGATTCGTTCTCCTTCCGTTTAAACAGTTGAATTTTGAGAGAATCTATAATTTCTAATCAATAGTCGAATAGTGGTCCTTCTCAAATATGAACATTGAATGCGCCTGCTTATATCGCAAGAAGAGGGAAAAGAAAAGGCCAAAACAACTTCATGTCGTCCTTCTCCACAGCAGACCCCAACGCAAGCTTATTACCGAAAGAGAACGTAATTATGTTCCAAGTCCTTTCTTTGATGGCGCTCATAGAGGGGTATATGCAAGTGAAGCTGCCGTGCATTTTCCGCAGCTGGTTCGATCTTTTGAATAATTAACCTCCCCCCGGTGTGACGAAAAGCCCTACGTACCGAAAAATGACCGAGGTACTTTGAGCTTTAGGCAATCTGGAAGATGCGACTATGCTTATACGCTTTTAAAACTGCCTTTAATATGCTTTATAGATACTTCTGATTACTTGCAATTCTCCAATATACTAATTGCACAAGAGCGGCTGTCCTCTTGCCGGGGTTTCTGCAAAGTACACGCTGAGGCCACAAACGATAACTCCCTTCTACAACATCGCCATCACTCTTTTTTTTTGTCTAGAAAATTTATGTAGGATATCAGTCTATCGTGAAACCTACTTTATAATGCTAAAACTTTACTAATAATAGGATTTGTGGTGTAGGAGGCGAATTCGCCACGCAGGTTGGTACCTGTCAGCGGAGCTTTGGCCAATTACGGCTAGCTGTAAAGTATGTAAAGCTAGGTCAGCTCATCTTCTCATCATCGCAATTGCCGAGTTTGGGTCCCGCTCGCTTGAAGCGCACGATTCAGACCACCGTTATCCGATAAGATAGTCATTCTCCACAGCCGGTATGCTTCATAACTACTGTTCAATACATTACACCAAGCAGAGACTAGCCAAAGCTGCGTCGACAAGTACCGCCCTGCGTGGCGGATTCTCCTGCTACACCACGCATCCTATTGGTAATAGTATTCCAGTGCGTGGTCTAACGTTGGAGAGTACGTGCGTATCTTCAACTAGATTTTCTAAAAGAAGAAAGCATATGTGGTGCTATAGTAGAGCAATATCGTTCGCGGCATCAAGACTCATCCTGTAGAAATCAGGCAAGAGAACAGCAACGCCTGTGTAATATTGAATTCGAAACATTTTGCAAGTAGCTTAAATGGCTTTAAAATATGCATAGCATAGTTTTATAAGGATTTCTACGTATGTACGCCTACGCAGTTGCTGCAAACTCGAAGTACCCCGGTCTTTTTTCGGCACACAGGGCTTTTCGCCACACCGTGGGGGAGGTTAACCCTTTATCCGCCAGTCGCCAGCCGTCAGCCACGAGGCAGAAGCTTGCGTTACTGGAGTCAGTCTCGAGTCTCTAGGTTGTTTTTCTGTAGATTCTTACACAATAGAATATGTTTTGTGGGTGTCAAATCACTCGGTTATATGCAGTAAGTCAGGAGCCCAATCCTCGTAGCGTTCGTAGTCGTGAATGAATCACGTTTTCCTACGGCAAGAGAATCGGTTATCCTATGCTCGACTATGAAGGTAATACAGGTGCTTTTAGGAGCAACAAAGCAGTTCTTGAGTTCTTCTAGGGCGAGACCTCCGTACCTTCCGTGGGTGAGAGCCTTCAAACTCCGGAAATTCTTTGATTCATATACTACTAACGTTAGTGAGTAGTTTTTTTCCCATATTGACAGCAAGTAACGATGACTATACAAACCTTTTTGAGCAGAATGTACAGTAAGCAACGTAACTTTCTTGCCACTTTTGCGAGGTGGAGCCTTATCGAACGATGCCGTTTGGTAAGCGTGGCCCACACGGCTATTACGCCGCACAGTTGGTTGGGATCTCCTCAGTTGGTGGATGGTACCGACGTAGAATTCTTCAAACGTAGGTTTCTACGGCGACACAGGTCTATACATCATTTTTACTTTGATGACACCAGTGATGGCCCTCGACGACCCGTGCTCTGCACTATGCAGTTGAGCGCGCAACGCTATATCAGTGGGCACACTGAAAGCCGCCCAATCGGAGCTGTCATTTTCACTTCCTGGTTTGCTCCTCGATACTTTCAGTGAGCAGAAGCACTTGCTATAGACCAAAATGAATGCAAAAGCCACCGTATGTGAAATCAGCAGTCTTCAAGCAGTTTACCGGCGAGTCTCACGACGTACTCCTCGCGCACGATCAGACTTTCTGGAGCAGCAAGATATTATCAGATATATCCATAGATAGTAAGTCTTCTATGCTCCCGTTGCATCCAGACACTAAATTACAATACATTCGCAGCAACTACCAGCCAGTCGTCTCTATCACATCTATGACAGTTATCGAGTTGCCTCATCCATCTCGACCGGGTAACGTTATACCTTCTCTGTCTGACTACGGCTGCTATCCTCTGAACTTATTTTCAGCGGCATGCTGATAGCCGTAGCGAACACAGTGTCGCTGCGCACTTTATTCCTATGTACTCTTGCAACTACCTTGTCTCTCCCTCTCCACAGAGGTGCAATGCAACAGTCAAGTGTTCCCATGCGCGGCGAGCATCTGATTGATTCAAAACAGTTTACGTGATAATGATATCCACTCGACTCTGAAAATGCATAGGACGAGGATCCGAGTGATGGCACCACTTCTGCAGAATTTTCAGGTCGAGGAACAATCATAAATAGTCGTTATTCCCTCTCATAGAGTATATGCAGCTATACTCGAATGGGTTTACTCAGCTTTTCTCACGATCTTAGTAACTCTGTGTCTTCTTAGGACGAGAGGTCAAGGTCGAGACATCATTATAGCAATGGTGGTAGGTGCAAAATGATTGAGGTGCAGAAAGAGATGATAGTAGCCATTTCGAGGCATCTCTGCTTGAAGTAGAGGATAATGAAGAGCCTACTTTCAGATGGGAAACCAAACACTTGTTCTTGTGAGGGACCGACGTTCCAGATACGAAGCGAAGTTTCTTTTAGAGCCCACGACATACCCTATCTACAAGGATACATAAGGAATATGCCTCGGTACCTAAGCATTCAAATGACCTTTTTCAGTATTTAAAGCAAATCTGACAATTATGACTTGAATCTGTAGGCAGAATTTATAGCAAGTTGTCCAGTTAGTGGAGCAACTTGCCGCTATACAAAACGATTTGCGTTGTATGAAAAGTAACTTTCATTGATTCTTCATTTGATACCGTACATTATTGTCAAACAGCACCTATGATTTGCCTCCAAGCTTTGTCTCGCTTATTCTTCGCTTTGGAAGCTTATCTAAATACTGTCAATTCTGCTTTCCCTACGGATGCTTCTCTCGCCTCTCCATCCTCACAAACGCAGGTAACTATTAGGGAACAATACTACAGTCAGACTAGCATGATCCGTCTTGGCGATAATATGGACAACCACGTTAGTTTACGCATCCGGTGAGGGTAGCCAGGTGACCAATGCAGACAGAGGTGGGCAGTAGTTTACCAATACTACAACCAAAGCTTTCTTAGCTATCAAATGAACTAATTAGTAAGACTATCGTAAAATCGGAGGTGGATTAATTGAGGGATTCATCTAGACTTTTCCAGAAGCCCAATCACACGAGCAGCGTCTTACCGCGATAATGCGAACAACTGTGTAGTTCGAGTTTTCCTCTTCTTCTTCTAACTCACCTATAATATCCTCTTGCTACGTTAATTTCTGTTTTTACGTTAAGGCCCGGTAATGGCTTTTGCAGAATCAAAGCCAAAGGGGTGCCGCACGAAAACTGGCCGTACCGACTTCGCTTCTTAGATGATGCTACCCTCCAGTAGGTCTGAATTCATTTTTGACGTGACCCTAAATTTTCTGCTTGGATACCTCACAGTTATCAGGCCTCCACTTACTGACTTCCATAGCCATGTGGATATATACGAGCATGGTAGCGTTCATCTTTTCTTTGATTCATCATTCATTTCACCTTGACTGCGGCAGAAATGGTCGCTTGTAATCACCTTGAATGGCTGCAGTTGCACGAGACGGACCACAACTGGTCCCTACTCTCTAGTAACCGTTTGAAGAGGATAGTCAGTGGCATGCCAGATGCAAAGGGTCAATTCCCATCTCTGGTCCTGTTCATGGGTAGAGCCACCAAAAACGCTGCCTTAAGAGAGCTATACCCAGAAAACAACATTACCAGGCATCGTAGCCAAGGCCTAGTCAACCTAAGAGCCGACAACAAGTCCCACGATTCGGAGCATCCGATCCTGTTTGGCGAAATAGACATCGATCGGCCCGCTGGCGAAAGCCACGGCTGCCATGAGATGACGCAGCTCAACATGTCGTGGAGCAAAGGCCTCACGCAACGACAAACCGCGACGCGCATCTTCGCTCGCTTGCTGCTTTCTTTCGTAAACGTGCTTTGCATTTTCGCTGACGACTTCCCAAGACTTGCTGACATAGCTGCAAGCGTGACTGAATGGGCCGCCATCGGCTCCGCGGGCCATATGGGCAAGCCGCGGCTCCTCATTGTAACCAGGCACCCACAAGCTGTCGCAAGTATGCACCTCTTGGCCGATGTGTCCACCGTCTTCGCCGGGGTCGAGGTTGTCGAGCTCCGCCACGCACAGCAGCTGTCGCCAGCAGCGCTATACAGTGGGCTACGCGCATCGCTACTCGGGATGCTCAGCATATCGCGTAGTGATCGGAAGCAAGCAGGGGTTTTTTTCTCGGCGGTCCATGTGGCGGCGCTCTTCGAGCGCGCGCTTGAGCGTGTGGCGGCGAATCCAGAGCAGGAGCTCAACGCGATTTTCCTGGCTAGAGTGTCAAACAGACTCGACCACGCCGGTTTCTTGCACCACCTGGAAGCTTTTCTGAAACTCTGTACTGGCGGCAGAATTCCCTTGGAGTATGTAGCGTCTGCGATGGTGCTGGATCATTACCCTCCGGGGATGCATTGTAGGACCATCTCCCCTCAATCTCACGTTCCAAACCTTCGTACGTGCCGGCGGCTCCTGACTATGTGCGTGTGTATACAGTTTTTGACCCCTACGCCGTGTTCCGAGTCGTTTACCGCAAGCTGTTCCGCCACGCGGCTGCTCAGGCGGTAAGGGGATGCCGCACCGCTGCGCTAACGGCCCAGGTGGAACGTCACTTTGTTACGCTGGCCAAGGCCGTGGCAAAGCCACAAGCCACCGCCGCCGCCCTGCACCGCCAGACCATGGCATCCATGACCGAGTACCTGACTCCCCTTAGAAGCAACACGACATGTCTCTGCTGCCTTCGGTGTGCGCCCGAAAGAGTGCTACGCTGCAAGCATGCCTTGTGCGAAACTTGCATACGTATCTTTTATGCCTCATCTCCTAGGAAAGAGGCCTCATACGACGTGACGCATTGCGTTCTGTGCCAGACTCCCACCCGGCTGACCGTCCGACTGGTGCCAAAGACGGCTAGCTACCGCACTGCGACTTTCGATGGCGGCGGTGCGAGAGGCGTTGTGTCACTGGAACTTTTTAGGGCGTTAAGCCTAGCCAGGCGACTCCCGTATCCCATCCAGGACGATTTCGACTTTGCTGTCGGGACAAGCTCCGGTACAGCAGGCAAACATTCCATTGACTGAGAGCTTCGCTGACAGGGACGCACAGGGGGTTTGATCGTACTTCTCATGTTCTTGAAACGGCGCGATGTCAACTTTTGTCTGTCTTCATTCGATACCCTGGCGACACGTGTTTTCCAGCCCCAGCGTTTCTCCAAAGCCCCTATGTGCAGTTGGCTATGCGAGTTCGTCAAAGCCATCATGGCAAACGGACGATACGATGTGACTGTCCTAGAGGACTGCCTCAAGCGCGTGTACGGCCGGAGGCAAAGGTTATTCGACGCAGAACAAGGAGGCTTGTCGGGAATAAAAGTTGCAGTAACAGGCCTATCCACCAGCGATGGGCGCCTCTGTCTTTTGACTAACTACAACGGCGGGCCACGCGCAGAAGATCCCGGTCTGTTCCATCCATGCTGTATACCCTGTATCAACAACCGCTTGCTGATATGCGCATAGGTTACAAACACGTCCGACCAGAGAACCCCGAAGATGAAGTGTTGATATGTGACGCGTTTGTGCTTTCCTGATGAGAGAAGAGGAGATACCAAAACTGACGCTGAACAGTGCTCAAGCTACCTCGGCAGCTCCGTCGTAAGTTAATTGTTTGAAAGTTTGACAAACCTTACCAACCCCGCCACATAGCATCTTTCCGCCGAAATACATCCCCGCCCTCAGCTGCCATCTCCAAGACGGAGGCATCGGAGAGTTCAACAATCCCATCGACGCTGCCAAATGGGAAGCACGACTCATCTGGCCTGCCGCACAAGAACCTGACTTCGTTGTCTCCACCGGCACGGGCTATGCCACCGCCCCGAGCCCATCGACCTGGCTGCCAACATGCCTCTCACGCACGTTCCTGCATGGCATCTGCAAGTCTATCGAGTTCTCCTCAGAAAGTGAAATGACATTCAAGCGGCATCTGCAGGGGGAAGCGGAACGGTCCAACAAGTTCCGCCTTACGCTGCCGCTCACTGACTTGCCGGCACTCGACGATGCGCAGCGCGTACCGGAGCTGCGCGACAAGGCGCGCGCTCAAGCTCAAACAGATTGCGAGATCCAGACTATCGTACATGCCATGCTGTGTACGCAATTCTTCCTCGAGCTCGATGCCCTTCCAACATATGTTGGCGGAAGCTGGGAGGTACGCGCGACGATCCGATGTCGCAGCCCCGATCCCCGCGCCGTCGTTCGTCGACTTCTGGAGGAATATCCCGCTGCTTCATTTGTCAAAGACAGAGATTATTTACTCGCCCCGGTCGAGGAGCTAGATATTTGCGAAGATTGCGGGCTGTATAGACGAAGAGTGCGGTTCGCAGTTCGCGATCTCGATGAGGATGTCGGGATTGCGGTGCAGTCTGATGACACGCGGAGGTGGAGTATTAGCGCGTTTCAGCCGTCGAGAAAGATGCGCTGGTTCGTCGAAAGGCAGGGATTGGATTCGCCTTTTGGGTCCGCGGATCATGTCGACAACAGCGTAGGTGATGGCAGGCCCTGTGGGTGCGTGTCGAGGAGAAGGGGTAAGTTTGTGGTCAAGGTCACGACTCAAGGCTCCAAGTCATCGAGAAGCGTTTGCACGAAATTTAATCAGATGCCAGTCGAAACAACGAAGAGAAGCTCACGTCTCAGACCGAAGCGGAACTTGAACACGCCGCTCAGTCCAGTCGAAAAGAGCATTGGCAAGGGTGCACCACCAGAAATTCAATGCCTTCCCCAGAAAAGAAAAGCATCTGAAGAGGTTAATATGAGGTCTGCAAAAAAGTTGCGTAGCCAACGATAAATGCGTTCAATCGCCAACGGTGCTAGCGGTGGTGGTGCGGGTGGCGTCGGGCATGCGGCAGCGACGTCCACTTCTTTGTCTTACATTCCTTTATCGCTTTCGTCTCTATCCCATTTACACAGGTAACTGTGAGGAAAGGTGGCAGCTTCGTTTGGATTATTGATTCATTCTCAAGCAACTCAAGTATGTATTCTGTCAATGTGCATGGTTTCAAGTACCCGCAAATGAACTCATAGCGTTGTATTCCTACTGTTTCACAAGTATTCATGAGTTTAAACCTTTCGATTAACCTTCGGGTACGCGTTCTACTCGCTAAACACGAACATGCACATAGCTCAGCAGCGATATATATAAGCTCTGGAATGTTTTCTTCCGTTTTATTATTCAGGTGTTTCATAACTGTACAGAGAGGCAGAGGTATGCAATTGAGAACAAAGCAACATTATCACATCAGGTTCTCGCTCCCTCTACTATAGAGGGTCCGTCAAAATGACCATCTCTTCCCAGCCTCATCGTGACGTGCATGGGTTGGAGCAAATCTATCACCGGACCTCCGCTCGTCATCCGTTCGGCCCCAGCCCGCCCCTTCACTTACACGACTGATGACAGTCGCAAAGCTCTGAAAACGTCGCACCAAGGGCATGCCCGTTGGAAGGAGATAGAGGCGACCACTGGCACCGTCGGCGGGGTACCTGCGAAGACCCTGAGCACCATAGCTTAAATTGCGAGGACACGGTTGAGTCCCGGCCTAACCCGAAACGGCCGTGGCGCTTTTGACCGAGCGCGGCGCGTTCCTGGAGCACAGAGCAGGGAGCAGTAGGCGCTCCGGTTCTGCGTCACGGTTACCGCCGAACGTCTGCATGCGGAAGCTACTAGAATGCGCCACTCGGGAGCGCCCTCACAACCAGTAGTGTCCGTGCTCGGCAACGGCCCGCAGCGAAACCCCGCAGCGAAACAGCGGCCGTGGTATCGGCGCATTCTGCACTGACAACACCACTGCGATCTTTCTGGATTTCTTGCAGACGACTCATGGGGGGCGGCGTGGACAATACGCGCTATGTACACTGTAGATGATCTGTCAAGGGGCGTGCCAAGTGGTTCATGGTCCCCCTAGGGTGGTAACATGTTAGCGAGGACACAGAACGCGAGACAGCCGGATGCTTTCTTCTCCCCACGCGGCCGCGGTATTATGACTAGAGAGCATATTTGCAGACATTTCGTTATGCTCGGAGAATGGACGGAGGCAAGGTAACTATAATGCTGAAGCCACTGAACATTAAGCAGTTAGGATCACGTAGTTATGGTGCTTCAATGCAGTGAGGCTCAGGGGAATAAGACTGGTGTCTGAAGAAACGAACAATAACAGCTCGAATGAATGCACTCGACACAAGGCCAATCCATCTCTCCGCGATGTTATGCTCATCGTTCCGACAGAAATACATGCTCAACCTCTAGGAAATATGTATATCTCTTTGCTAAAGGATGGGGAGTCGGTTGGTAAGCAAGTCAGCATGGAGAGGTGCTTTGCTGTTCATACTTCATATACGCCTTCATCGCCATGACTCCAGTACTTGAGATGGGAGAATACTCTTCCCCTCTTTCTGACTTTACTGTGTGAATGAATCGCAGACCATTATTTCGTCAATACCGGATGATCCAGCTAGCCTATTTGGCCAGATAACCCTTTTCCGTGCCGGCCCCGAGACGCCGACTTGACCATTTGTGCTGCTGAGCCGTTGGGTATTTAGCCAGCCGCTCCCAGTCACCGAATCTTCATCGCTGCCAAAACCTCTGCCTATCGCATTGACTATTGCACCATGGCTTCCGATCCAAATGAGCCAACTGTATGTTGTAAAATCTCTTTCTTTTTTTTTCGCTAATCCCTTACCATCCCAAGGCAAATTTACCACAAACCATGAATACGACAACCGCATATGGGCTCGACCATGTCGAACAAGGCTGTCGCTTCCTAAGAGACAACAACAACACGTCGCAGCCGGAGCATCTTCTACGAGCTCTTAGTTATTGTCAAAACTATGCCTACCAGATCATAGCCTCGCACTCACAGCAAAAACACCAGCTGGGCATATGCTACCAGAGCCTCGCATCCCTGCAGCAGCAGTTGGAGCAGGAGCGCACTGAACATGCATCCACACATCAGCAGCTTGAGCACGAACGTGACGAGCACTGCAAAACGGATTCACTGCTTCAGGAAGAACGGCTAGGCCATGGGGCTGCTAGGGCGGAACTGAGCTGGCAGGGTGAGAGGATGTTGGCGGTTGAAAATCAGTCTGCCAACGCCCATTCCGCTCTTCAGGAGTGTGGAAAGTTCGCGGACAGCCTGATCCAGCAGCTTTCCATCGCTAACGGAGAGGAGGCGAATTATACAGCGGACACCGGCGACCCTTCGTTCCCGAGGCTGGCGGATCTGTTGCTCGAGCTTACCTCACTAAGAAGCACACTTCATTTGCTACAGGAGAACGACACGGACGGGAGACTTTGCCACCTCTTGGAGGAGAACGCGCAGCTGCGTCGACGGAACGGAGACCTTGAGAAACTGGTGAGCGCGGGCTGTAGCGAAATACGTGAGATGTCTGGGCAGCTAGAACGCCTGAACAGTCGCATTGAGTCCCAGGGAAAACCTGTTTCTGAGCGAAGAAGCAGGAGAGCTGGAAAAGTCAAGGAGGAGCCTCGTACCCCTACTGTCATTGATGCACTACCCAAGTAACTAGCTTACTTAGTAGCATGTAGCGTAGTGAGAAGCCAATGCCTTGGGGAACTTCCAGAGATGTTTTATCACAGAGTCCATGCCTCACATTCATTTCATCCCTTACATAGACACTACTACTAATGTAATTAATCGACGATGCTTGTTACTCTGCGCTATTCAAGTAAAACGTATTCGTGGTTAAGTCAAAATTTGGTATGAGTGTCATTTGACCATCACTCCCCTTTAAAAACGCCATTCCCACGAAATATTCGTTGCCCAGCGCATGACTGGGCTGCTTAAGTTAGAAACAGAAATTTTGGATGGCCTTGAGTTTATTTGAGGCCTGTGCCAATTTAACTTCTTAGACTAGTCGCCCCCTAGACTTTTTTTCAGTGCAAAGTTTGATACCTACCGTAAGCCCCTCACGATTTGGAAACAAATCTCAACATGGTATTTCGAAAGAAAGACAAACAACGCCCCGTTGCGAAGCCCCCAGCCCCTCAAAATGTCGACTTCAATTTGGCTTCACGTGGGGTGACTACTTTCGCCTTTGGTCTTACGCCCACATATCTTCAAGTAGCCAAGCACGAAAACAAGCCAACCGAAAATCAAATATATGATCTCGTTCGCCAGATTGGTACTCACCATGTGGAAATCATATACTTCCGGGAAGCGCTTGAGGCATATTCCAGTCTTTGCAAAAAGGTGGAGCATATTTTTCAGACTCTCAAGAGCCAGGTTGATATGGCCGCGGCAAATGGTGGTAATCCATCAGATGTTGTAGTGTGGGAAGAGAAGAATTTTCTAGTAGCTAGAAAACGCGTAATAGAACACTTACTTCGTGTTGAAGAGGAGCTCATGCGGTTTGTAGATGAAGGAGGGCTTCCTAGATATAACGGGTTTGGATAAACAGTCGCACTATAGCTGGCTAGGAGCGGTGCAGAGCGCAACCAATGAGTTGTTGCATGTATATAGAAGTATCAAAATACAATGCGTTACTGGGATACTGCTTTTCTTTGCTAATCCACCCATGCCATATGCTTAGGGTGAAAGCCGCGAGAGAGAAGTCACCGCCGATTCGTCACATAACTTCCTGTAAACCCTCGAAACCGTTTGCAATTGTTGCTTATCGTTATTGTTTACTTTTTCAGTCACCAACTTCATACCCTTGAGCATCACCCATATCAAAGCGCCACAAGTACAGGATGGCAGGGGCAGTACCAATTTGTGTGTAGTCAATAGCTCAGTATCAATAAAATAAGCGGCAGTGACTCATATTCACATCTTACTCGGTACTTCCACGTCTATTTCACCGCTAAAGTGGCTCGGCCCTGCCGAAAATGGCACACCAATTTTCCCATCACTTGATAGTGGCAGCACACAGCATTGCTTGGTATCCTGGGTAACAGTACGTATCAGACAAAAAGCGTTCAGTCCATTATAGTATAACTGTTATCACTTTTAAACGTTGTCATGCCTTTTGTAGCGACAATTGATTCACGGTTCAAATTTTCTGGCCTGAGTGCAGAAGAAGAGACTCTATTTGGTACTGTCGGAAAAGTTCTAACAGCGTGATTCAATCCATGAAAAATGTAATGAGCGCCACTATAGCTACGGGTTCAGTCAATGGGACCACAATAAATTCTAGCCTCTCAAAGGACGACGCTCTCGGGACAAAAAGCGGGTTTTTTTTGTTTGCTTTCTGATGGCAGTGGCAACTGCAGACAACAAGCGCTGGACTTTTCCGCCGTTCTGCTAAATATAGTTGACCGCGTTTCGGAGGGAAAACCAAGGATAGATTATCTGATCAAAACTTGCAATACTTGACATTTGACGGGGTGTAAGACTACCCAGTTAGCGGATAATTAATTGAGATGCTTAAAACACGCGCGGATACCGATTAAGCTCTTTCCTGGTATTACAAGGTCTGGTAAGTGTCGCCGCGAAAGCAAAGGAGGTGTCGGTTTAAATGTTCTCAGATAGCGAAGAAAGACCTTGAGAGCTTCTATATACCATTGCGCAATCACTCTAGTCACAACCAATTTCTGCACGCCTTCGTGACCACTTAAAGGACATAATCTTCACCTGATATCTAAGCCTACATAAAGACGTCGTATATGGAGATTACTAAGAAAATCCTTGCACATACAAGTCCACATTCCACACTGGCTGCAGTGATCTCACGACCTTGCACACGTCATCTGCAAAGCTGCCCGGCCCACATACGCTCACGGCCGCTGCGCCTCCATCTTCATACACGAGTCGTTCCAGAAGCCCTTGCAAATTGGGCTTGCCAAGGTATACGTGCACCGGATATTCGTTGAACGCTTGGGGTAACTCCGCATCTGGCTTTGTAACGAAGAGGATGATCCTAAGAAGCCCGCTTTGAGGGTCTTGGCTCTCCACGATTTCATTCAACCACTGACGAATCCATTCAAAAGCTCCCGCGGAGCGAATTACCCACACAAGCGTTATACGTCTAACTGCAGCGGTGTAGTTCGCATATGATTTTGTAAGATGCAAGATTTGTTGCAGGTGGTGCGTGACGCCAATTCCGGCAGCAAACAAGACGACTGTTCCATAAGAGGATAGGTCTTCAGAGCCGAAAGGGCCCTCAATCAACGCTACTGTGGTCAATTTCCGTCCAGGTTCCGAGACTGTTTCGTTGAACAACTTCTTCGTAAAACCGGAGCGACGACGGACAAGAAGGTCTATAGTCGACGATTGTCGCGTTCCCTGCCCGCCATAAACTTCCTGGGTCCACGCGATCGAGAAGGGGTGAGATGTGACAAAACTTATTCGGGGCAGTATCAAATAAATATACTGTCCCGGTTGAGCTCTCCATGGTCTTTTATGATGAAGTCTGATACGCAATGTTTCATCGCGATCAATTTCCACTGTCGCACTGATACCGCCAGAGCCCACACTGCGGAGACAGACACTGCCAACTCGGAGGGCTCGCTTGAAATTAGGATTTAGAACGTGTTCCAACTTTGGCAATTCCATCTAGAATCGGCTCACCTCGATCAACCATATCAGAATTGTACACTTCACGATCAGTAGCTGGACCAGCCCACCAGCCCGGCAGTGTATGTATGCTCCAGCAATCGTGGCAGTAACCAGGAGTATATGCAGCAGAAGAAACATCTCGTAAGCAAAAAATCGAAGCGCTGCAACCGTTTGTATCGAAATCAGCATCGCACCCAGTGTTCCCTGTTTCTTTTCAGCGAATGTACAACACGATCTGCGTCTGCTCGATTTTGCTTCCTACAGTAGTTCCAGAGAGAAGAAAAACATCTGCGTGGAGGGATTCCAGGATGAAATTGAATCCAGCTATGCAGTTAGCCGCTGAGTGGCTTTCAACGCGGATCTCACGTACATGTGCGAATCTGCAGGGTAATGTGTGAAGCTGCGTGGATAACGGCTTCAAGGATTGCTATCCGTCCAAACCAGCGATGGAGAACACCAATTGCACGGCGTGGCACTCTAAATAGCATCGTAAGTGGATTGTGGCGAGTTGCAAGCATAACGACGGCGAAGATATGCAGAGTAGACAAAGTGCCCGAGCGGCTGCGTAAGGTAATAGTAGCTGTGCGTTCATCGCTCCAGTCGATTGACCTGACGTGGAGCAGAAGATTTACCGAGAAATGGAGAAAAAGGTATATAGCCTCACATCGGCCTGGTAAGTTCCCGATTGGTAGCTTCTGTGAAATTGTTAAGGTCTGAAAATGGCGGTATCGAAAGCACGGAGCGTCGAGTAGGTGACGCTTAAAAGCTGCATGGATCTTGTTAGGTTCGAAAAAGTATCTCTGGATGGGTTTGTCAAGGCAAATAAGCTGACGAATGCGACGGCTTAACCTGAAGTAGGTTGAATGGAGCGTAGCAATGGTCACAGTAGCTGCCCATAAGAAGAGAAGCCATCGAGCCTCGCCAAAAAGCTTATCGACAGGCTCGTCGGACATGGTAACGAAGAAAATAAACAAGACAAACTTTGGCTGGTGAGATAGTTCTGTAGCTGAATAGAGGACTTACATGTATGTTTTGCGTCCGGACCAGTATTTAAGTGAGGTAGATTCTTGTCAAGCCTATTGGAAGCCGTTCATTTCCAAACCCCTAAGCAGTGGCAAATTTAATGAGAGCACGCAAATGCAGCCGGTAGCTCGCCACACTTATCTATTTAGCGAAAGTAATGCAGCCAGTTCAGCGCGGACAATAACGCTAAATCTCCTAAAATAGGTGGTCGAATCAGGCCAGTCTTATCAAGCTACGATGTCTTTAGCGAAAACATAAGATCCGCTCAAGTTCTGTCACGTCTTTCTTTCGTTTCTGTCCCAGCTGTGATAAGAATATTCCATCTCAGCCAACGACAGCCATAGTGAAAACACAACCCTGTAGCATACTCACTCACTGAGGTCAGAAGCCGAGAAAAGGAATGGGAACTACCCAGCACGGTACAAAAAGGTTTCCATTGTACGGGTCTCTTTTCATTACGGAGATGACAAGCTGTATTGCAAGCACACGGTAGCCACTCAACCAGCCCTATGAGGCTGGAAATTTTGAGATCGGCTGGGATGCATAGCTCAGGCGGACAGTATCAACAAGACGACCGTCTTTGATGAAGAACGCACTGATTTACGTTAATCGACCCACCTGACGATACCAAAGTGAATGCGGCTCTGGCGTGTAAATCAATTGGCGCCGGCCTCATCCCAATGCGCCTTGCGACACTACAGCCCAGTGTCTTAGAAGTTGAGACAGAGAGGCGGAATTTATGTGTGAGGCGTGTAGGCTACGACCACGAAACGGATGTTTATCAAGACACAAGAATTGCTCAGCCTGGGACATTTCGACGCGCAAGAAGCTATTGAGAGATATTATCAGCATCAATAAGGATTAGATTATAGGTGCCAGGGGAGAGATGAAGAGATGGAACTGACCAGGTCTTGTACTGGTGAGGTTTTCAACGCTTGTTACTCAGCCCTTGTAAGTACGGGAAGAGACGGAACGGCCAAGGAAGTCAGGAGAAGAAGGCTTATACTGTGTTGCTTCCAAGGATCTTTCTCTTCTTTAGCTCTCCATTTCCTACAAAATGTCGGCGCTTAACACGCTGCTGGAAAGGCAAACAATAACATTAAGTAACAACAGAAGATGGTGGTGATGACTGACATATACTTTGACTGAGTCTTTCCAATCCTTGGTCAAGACACAGTATCCTATAGGTTCCATCGTACGCTCATATGTAATGTGACTTCGTGGTGGCGATGTCAACGTCGGACAAATTCAGCTCGATCGTTGGTGACAGTTAGATTTTTAGTGGATCATTAGTGTTTGTGGTGCGTACTGGTTCGGCTAGAACTGGTGATGAACTGACGATACCGATATTTATTTGCGATCATAAGCCTAGATCCTGCCCAAAGAGAGCAGCTGTTTTATTTTCCATCTTTGCTGAGCAGTTCGGTGTCTTCCCTCCTCGCATGTTTTAGTGATCATCTTGTTCTAGTCAATGCGCATTGTAGAGTAATAGGGGATATCTAGCGTCATTCCCCAGGGCAATTTGAAGGCCGATGTAAGTGTTCCGTAATCCAAATGCCTTTGCACAAGGCAGTTGTTAAGTCTGGCGATGCGCCAACTTCTATGTAATCGCATTCGCCATCTCTACTGGTGCCTTCAGCGTAGGAAAATACAGGGCCCACTATTTTCATGTAGCATTAAGTCACCACATTGTAGAGCACTCCGAAGAGCCTTGGAAGCGGCGGGGCATCTCGACACAATTTTGCCACCTCTACCTAACTAGCTGTTTTGCCATATCAATATACATTTTGTAGGTTTTCTTGAGGTACCAGCCACATAACTCTCTAATTCGAGAGAAAAAAAAATCCCTGTCAGAGACGCTCTACAGTGCATTACTAGAGTCAAGACAGCCCGCGCTTGCCATCTATGTTGACGCTTAGGAGAGATGAATCAAGCAATACCGACCACGGCACCCCACCACCAATCCCTCCGCGATCCCCGCTCCGTCCCCCGCCCCGACCTCCAAGGCCTGCAACTCATATTGTAAATTGCTACAACCCCGGTCTTACTGCGCAAGCTTCCCAAAGAAAGCATGGTAGGCACTGTTCCGATGAAAAGTCATCCCAGAAGCTGGATTCCGTTCATCCCTCAACTACGTAGCTGAGAGCAGAGTGGCTACTGAATGAAAGCCATCTTCCAGAAACTCCTATATGTCATCCATTCATTCCTCTCGACGTAAAAGAGACCCAGGATGCGAAGAGAAGAGTTGCTGGTCTCGACAGTCAGGGAGATGGACGTATGGATGCGCCGGCAAAGACAGCTACGCCTACACGTGAAAAAGCGAACTTGAGGCAACCAACACTGGCTACTGAGCATTCCTTGTCTGTAAACAAGCCTAAAACTACTCCAGAGTCGCGCGCAAAGAGAGTTCATTGGGGACATGAGGATCTTCACTGCAAACTGCCAACCGAGGATGTGGTGCTGCACCGAGAGACCGACTCAAGATCACGAAAAGCGCGACGTAAGGGGAGTTGGGACTTTATCTGTAGAGGTATAGAAGGGTGAATAATGCACCTCTGACTATTTTTGACGTTGTAACGCGGCATAATGTTAGTTTTCAACGGCATTTCACAATTCATGCCTTAATAAGTCTTTTTTTTCTGCTGCAGTACTTAGCCAGCAGAGGAACGGCCTAAAGTTAAGCCACTGGTGCCTTATTACAAGATAGAATGACTACAAAGAGCGTAAGAATGAAAATTTGTATCCTCTTTAACCTCCCTCCCTACGTGGCGAAAAACCCACCGTGCCAAAACAACTTCACCTAATCAGCAACGCAAGTCTTCCCTCGACAGCCTATAAGTTTATTATCAGTATAGGACTGCCTAAAGGGCACTTTTGCTCTACTTTATAGGTTATAATAAGAAAAATTCAAGTGGTCTTGGTCGTGCTCTTGGTCGATACTTTTATAGTAGGGAGAAACGCTCGAGATTCATTCTCTACTACATCACGGATATTAGAAACACGTTTTAAATTTCAGAGCAATAACTTCGGATTTCCACCGAGGAAGAACATTATTTCAAGCTTTTTTCAGGTCTTAACCTCCCTCCCTGTGTGCCGGGCGTCCCTGCGTGCTGAAACAAATACGAGATACTTCTACTTCACAGCGATATAAAGTCTATGCACACATTGAAATTTTCATAGCTCTGAGTAAACTTTGATCTATAGGTACTACTTGATAGCTGTAACCTTTCTTGCTTGAAAATTTGTCCGAACGTGGCCGTTTATCGCCTACTTTCTGTAGAGTGTATCTTCTTTGCGCGACAGGATTTCTTCGCTGCAGCGCCGACATCAATCTCTCGTGATTTCCTAACTTTATAGAAGAGATTCGCCGGAGCTTTATAATCCCACAGAAGTATTATAAAGTTGATATCAACGATGTGGCTAGCGCAGCGTTAAAATTCGCCACGTAGGTCGGTACTTACGAGGAGATCGATAAAACATTCTTGGTTAGTGCGATACGACTGGTTTTGCGCTAATCATCATTACGCCGTATTCATACTTGAGTAATTTACACTGGCTTTTCTACCAAGTCTGTGGCTCGAACACTCGTGGCTAATGCGATCTAACGTTAACTCCTTTACTTAAAAAAAATTCCTGAATGGGGAAATAGAACCCTGCGCTGAATCTCCATCTCGGCCTTGATCGATAGTACCTCTGACCGATACCAACGCGCTGCGGAAATGCATGCCTCAATGTAAGCGGGTGAACACTGCTTGATTAATAGTAGACAAATTGTCTAAATCTAATAATTGTGTAGAGGCTTAATTCATGGTCACTGAGTACTATCCTCTTTTAGCTACACTTGAGGTTGAGCTGATAAACCTCCTTGTTCCGCTTCCCATTCAGCTAGCACTCTAGAAGAAGAGATGGAGTGGTGATGATTAACTCCTAGAACGCGTTGCCGACGCTGTACACACTCGCTCATAAGGTTCGTAGCTTTTGCGATTGTTCCTTGACCTTTCCACGTGAAGGCTAAATTGTTCATGCTGGTCAGCGTAGAAGGATGATCCGCTCCCAGCTTCTTCTTGCGAGTCTCCATCACTTGCACTTCCAGCTCTTCCGCTGCATCCCACCGACCTTGATTCCGGTACGTCGACGCCAGATTAGCCATGCTGGTCAGCGTGTCTGGATGATCCGCTCCCAGCTTCTTCTTGCTCGTCTCCATCACTTGCACAAACAGCTCTTCCGCTGCATCCCACCGACCTTGATTCCGGTACGTCGACGCCAGATTAGCCATGCTGGTCAGCGTAGAAGGATGATCCGCTCCCAGCACTCTCTCTTCCATTTTGAGAACTTGTGTGATTGGAATCTCGGCCTCGTCCCATCGGCCGTCCTGGTAAAGACACATTGCATATCGCCACATGAGGTCCATCCTGCTTTTTCCATTTTTTTCGATGAGATCACACTCTAACACGAAACGAACATGTGTCAGATAAGTCCTCCAGAGAATTCTATTCTCATGGCTATCATTCGGGAAAACCTCCTCCAATCGCACAATAGCTTTTTCTGCCAACTGGCTTAGCCTCTTTTCCTGGCGGAGCCAGTTGCGGGTTACCAGATGTACCAGCCGATGGAGATCAAGGGCCATATCTGTTGGCCGTCTGGTGATAAAAGAATAAGCACTGAGCGTCCCAAGAGCCTCGACCTCCTTCTTCCGCGTCGGCCCTGGCGGAAGAAGAGACTGCGGTATGTCCTTTGGCTCCACGCAGGCCATGAACGATAGGTATTCAGCTGCAAACGGATCACGCTGCCGGATCTGCTCGAAGGAAATCAGCCATGTCGTGGCTACTGGGTTCTTCACATCTCGGTATCTCCCGTCGTCTTCGAATTCCTCGCTGAGCAGGTCAATAACCTCCTCTTCCTGGTCTACCAGGAGTGATAGATAGTCTGCGATCGCTATTCCATTTTCGTTAATGTAAGCTGCTGCCTGAACAATGGCAAGGGGGAGGCAAGTGAGCTGTGAAAGCAGGGCGCTTGTGTCCTGCGGGCTTTTGACAAGCGTTGGATCGACTAGGCACTTCTCTAACAGCTGAGCTGCAGCGTCTTCTCCCATTTCCGGAACTTCTACGACATTCTGTTGCGCGAGCTTGACTGCGAGCCTCCTGTCGCGCGTTGTGAACAGGATGGCTCCTTGTTTGCTCTTCGGAAGGCAGTCGATCAAAGGTCGTGGTCCTTCCTCAGCCTGCAGCTGAGATCTAACCTTGGGGATCCACATGTCCATGTCGTCTGCGTTATCGAATACCAGCAGCCACCGGCCCGTGCTTTCTTTACCCAGGTGCCTCTGCACCAGCCTTTTCACATCCTCCTTGTCGTCCTCCCATCCGGGTATGCCAAGTTGCTGCGCCGCGTCGAGGTATCCTTGATGCAGACTTTCCTTGTTGGTAGCCGGTATCCATATGATGGAACAATCCGGGTGTCTGTCTTTTGTTTTGAAGAGCAACTCGAGCGTAAGTTGTGTCTTCCCTACGCCGCCGAGTCCCACGACAGCAGTCTTCGTGGTATAGTCCCTGGCGAACAGCATGCCTTCCAGCTGAGCAAGCTGGTGTTTACGACCGGTAAAACGGGGGTTCCTCTCGAATGGGACGGTCCATGCTGATTGGATTGGGGCTGTCGGTGCCCCTAGAGACTTTCGTATCTTCCTCCGAAGCCGATCCAATGCCTTTTGTCGTCCCTCTCCGTAGATAAGCGGCATTTGGATGTCGAAGATGCCGAGAAGACAGTACGCCGCATCTTCTTCGACTGTTGTCTGACGTTTTGCTGCCCATAAAAATCTCTCGTCCGTACTGAAGTGAGACAAGGCGCTTCCTCGAAGTGCTTCGACCGCAATGCCAGTTATTTGATGAATCTGTTGCTCTCGTGACCTCTTACTTCCCAGACATTTGCTGTGCCGAGAAAAGAACTGAACGGACGGCGGCGCCACAAGTTCTTGAAGCGTCCAGCCTCGCTTGAACCATCGGCTGTTCGGGAAAGCTGATTCTTCCACAGAGGCTGGATCTTGAGGGACGGGAACATCTGAGAGATACACATAACACCGAGTGGCATCGCGGTACCAGCGAAACATAGAGTTGATCGCTGTTGAAAGCTCGGTGTAATTACGTTTGTCGATGCAACAGGTGTCTATCCAGAAGAATTGCAGACCATCGATCTTGGCCTGGTTTCCGCAGAATTGGATCTTGTTGTAGCCTGGTTTTTGTTTGCCGGCTCCCGTCATTAGGTCCTCATAAGTGACCTCATCCCCATCTGGACCCCACGTATGCGAAAGGATGGCATATTCAGGAACGCTATCCCCACTTCGCTCGATCAGGCAAGGCTCACCATCGTCACCAAGCTTTATGAGACGCATTTGCGCGAGAAAACGACGATGAGATTTATGGCAAAGGTATGTTCACAAGCACTTAGGTTTCAAATAGCTAAGTGTATGAGTAGGTTGAAAGCTGGCTGCGAATAAGGCAGGCTACTAAGAGAAGCGGGGTAGCGTGGCCAAAGCAGATGGGAAGGGGCCACGTGGCAGCCCATGGACACTTCTAGAACCTGCGCCACACTAGAGTCTCATCATGGTATAGCGTGGTATTAAATACGGCTAGCTTGATTTTGGTACAGTATAATGTAAGCGAGCATCTCTAGCTATATCTTGGCACGAATCGCTCTGCCGGTCGGCGGAACTCTCGGAACGCTAGATATTACGGACTGAGGTGTAGAAAAGCTTTTAGAAATATCTTGTTTTTGTGTGAGTTCCGTAATATTATTCCGAAATCCGAAGAGCTTCCTTCATTCGGGATGCAGGAGGGAATGAAGTTCGAGGGCTTCTTTATGCTACAAAAGGATCGACCAAAAGCACAGCAAAGATCGCCGTAATTTTTGTATTGTAGTGTAGGAATTAGAAGAAGAATAGCTAAAGAATAAACTCATGCTAACGGTAATTCTATAGACGCTGGAGGGAAGACTCAATTTGCTGATTAGTTGAAGTTGTTTCGGCACAGTGGGTTTTTCGCCACGCAGGGAGGGAGGTTAGTCCTTGGTGTCTAGCATTCCGCGTTTCACCAGACAAGGGAGCATTTCGCGCCAAGACGCTTAGAAAGATACGCGCTCAAATCAAGGTATATTAGAGATAGATGATCCAATAGTCGGCTAGAATCTAGACATAGCGTGGATCACAAACAGTATGCTACGCAGTAACTAGCATTAGTGTGCGCCTAGTCATCTTACGCTAACCAGAATAAGTTGATCAATCCGACCGGATGTATCGACCTGCGTAGCGAACTTTGACGTCGCACCAAATATATCGTTGATGACAACTTTCTAGTACGTGTAGAGTAATATAAGGCTCTATTGAGTCTTTTCCATAAGTTTCGAAAGTAATAAGAAATTGATGTTAGTAACTACTGTGGTAGAAATTCGATCGCGCCAAGAAGATATACCCTGCCGGAAATGGGCGATAGACGGCTTTGTTGGGATATTTTTTGAGCAAGAGAAGTGTGAAACGTTAAGCGGCGCTTATAGAGTATATTCTATTTTAGAGGTATAGTTATATCCACGTGTGCACAGGTTCTGGATTGCTGTGAAATAAAAGTACCTCGCATTTGCTCCGGCACGCAAGGACGCCCAACACGCAGGGAGGGAGCTACAAGACCATCAATCCGAATCCTTCCCCATCTCTCATCTACACACAAACGCCCCAAGGCCCGATAATTAAGACTTTAGTGCATGTACCGGACATACTTGACGCTACATATAAATTTCTATCACATCTTCAGACACGGTCTACTCTCCAGACTCCATAATGTCACAGGCAAAGACGACTGTTGCATGCCCTTCAACTCCTCCAACCACGACTCCTGCAAGGTCGCCACCTCGACTTAAGCGTCATCAACGGCACCCTCTACTATTCCACAGGGACGAAGTAGACTCCGAGGCATTCCAGATGTTACAGAGCCCACTTCTAGACAAACTGTCCCGCTACTCCGTGCAAGTGGCCTGGGAAAGCCGGCTCCGAAGCCCAACACTGCAAGGTGTGGATTCAGTCGATGCGCCAATTTCTCCACTTTCTTTGCCGGAACCTCTGATTTCTGATCTTTCCAGAGAGAAGCGAAAGCTACAGCGAGCGCCAGGTGATGTTCGGTCTTGCAATAATGTCACAAAGTAGATTTCGTTACTGGATTGGGCTCGGTTGTTTTTGTTCGCAATTCAGTATTACGCATGGCCAATCAACCCGTTTTCAATATCGGTACTTTGTTTGGGTTCGAGTATAAGAAAACGATTGACTTTTTTTAGTTGGATTTGTCACAGCTGGCTGACTTGGATCTCCCAATCAATATACAAAGAATACTACGTTATTAGGCTCATAGAGCACATTGATCATGTCTTTGTTCTTTGCGTACCATTACAGTTGGGTCAATGTTACGGAACACCTGCAGAAGGACAGAAGTTGGGAACGCGGCGCCAAGCGAATCCCCGCGCCGAGGATCGGTGACCACGCTCATTACTCAGCACCACCACTGACGGTCATGACGCCAAGACCACACCCTCATAAACATGACCACCCGTCATGACCTACCTCCACACAACGGTCAGGAATTACGGTCATAAGGCAAATGTTTCCTTGTATATATAGCACACTCATTTACAGTAGATAGGACCTCCGTGGTCAATTCCAATCATTGCCTTGCACCCCTCTTGTTGCCTTCCCTGCCTGACTACGGCTGCTATCCTCTGCACACAGTGTCCAGTGACATCCCAGATAGCGGTAGTGAACCCTTGACGCTGAGAACCTCCCCGACGTTCTTGCCTCACCCCCCTTCCCGAGTCCCAGCGTAACAGTCAACCTCCGTGAGACGTAGCACACTTCAAAATCATGTAATATCTCTCTACATCCAGGCTCGTTGTAGTTTGCGCTATAGTCGATCTACTGTGGCGCCTTCTGACACGGAAATAGGGGAAGTCGGTCAAATCGTCTCACAAAATCAAACGAGACCTAATATCTCTAAGTTCATTTTCCAAATCTGTTCAGGTTTGAAAAGAATATTTTCAACATCATTCATCGATCGCCGAGGCCTGAATTCCGATTATGTATGAGGATTATCAAACTAATAGCATGCTTTCAGATCTCTCGATTATGACTATCATCTGGCGCTGCTAACCCTAATTAATAATTTCTAATATGCTGTTTCTGGCATTTCTGTGAACGAACACGTTTTCTTTATCAGGTCACCTTACGATTTTTAAAAGTGCAAAGGCATCATCACGTATATAACGCAGTGTTCGGCGTGCGCATCATAGTAGTGGTATATTTTAATCTCACCCTGTTCAACAAGACATCCATTGCAGAACTATGGAATTTTCTTGCGCAACTACTGAAGCGCACTAGTCACTCATCACAAAAATCTCCTCGGACGCCTCCTTGTTATTCTCATGCTTCTTCCGGTACTTTCCGCCTTTCTGATGGACTTCATTCAGATATTTCCGATGAGTGACAGTGAGATTGGCTGGGTTCTGAGGCCGCGTTGCCACCAGGTTCGACGGGCGTTCATGCATACGACCAACGCCCCACCACTTGTCACCTGGTTGATTGGTCCGAGCCCGGACTCTGGGACGAGAGCTTTTTGGCGATGGTTGGCGAGAAGGGTAGGCTATCGTAGGAATTGGGCTAGAGCAACATCAGTATCCTTTAGCTCCTTCTTTGTTTGAGACGAGAGAGGAGAGCAATGAATTAAACACGCTCACCCTACAGAGCTGAGACCACCATCTGCGCCTTCGTTTTCTTCAATAATAAGCCTCGTTGAGACCAAAGAAGGACTGGAGTTTCGTCGATTCGGAGGTAGAGATGAGGACGATAAGCATCCTTCCGTATACTTCAAGGGAAGGTTTTCCTTCATCTGACTCTTTGAGCCATTCATTGTAGACTACCACTGCAGTATCCGTGTTTCTGAGGTGATAAGGTCTTTGCCGTGGTCGCCGGGGCATACGGTACTCATTGCTTGATGAGACGTGACTTATATATTCGCAGCATAGCCACGCACGGACTAGCCTCAAGAAACCCGCACCACTTGCTGAGGTGAGATATAACGTAGTTGCTTACCCTCGATGTATTTTTTGTCGCTGTCGTGTCGGCCATTCCATGATTGATTTCCTCTTCCTCTGAACACTCTCGAGCGGTTTTCGAAGTTGGTCGTCCACATTTTTCAAGCTGCGAGCATCCAAGAGCACCACTGAAGCCGTAGCCGACTCTCTTAATGCTCTGTAGCAGTCCCGTGGACCTACCGAGCGCATTCCTCCCCGGCCGTTGATGATTGCGAACCTTCCCCTGCTGATTTGTTCTTGAAGGAATCGCTCCATCTGCGATTCCGCATTCTCGTCGTCCAGTATTTCATCAAACAAGACCCAGGATTGCATATCCTCACTCTGAATCAGGAACTTGATGTGACAATCATGCCTAATCTTGGGACCTGGTGAAGCGCGCTTCGGCGGAGAGAGTTGCGCAGTTAATGACATAGGCACGTGACCGCTGCTAGCTCCCTGGTGGATTTTCGAAGCTGGTCTGCTGTGTTGCGGGGACGGCAACCGTGAACGAGCCTTTGAGCCAAGATTGTTCTCGACAGGAGCTTGGAACCAAGATCCGTCTTGCTCATGCGGTGCTGGTATATGCATGTCCCCATGAGCGTCAGCATTATGTCCCTCCTGAGACTGTGCAATGTATCTCCAGAGTGCTGAGTGCCTGCAATTGTCCTCGTCGAGAGACTCTCGCTGTTGTATCGGCTGTGCGGATTGTGGTTGCAAGTACACAGACTGGATGTCGCCGGGTGGCGGTCCCGGGTCCTGGGAGCTGTATCGAGAAGATGACGGTGATACGATGTTTTGTGCGTCGAAACTCTCTTTCTCATGCTCATGCAGCTGTGCCGTTTGTTGCTCGGGTGGAGGTTGTGAGACAAGACCTTCCACGTGATGATGCCGGGTTTCCGGGCCGCCATGCGCGGTGCATCGCGAGGATTCCTCAGCCGGGTTCCTTTCAGCAGGCCCGTGCTGCTCTGCGCCATGCCGCTGCTGTGCAGCGCCATCGACACCAAAACCGATATGTCGCAAATCGGGAGCCCCGATCATCATACCTTGCTCAATCGCGCCTCTACTATTCCTTCCATGCTTTGACAAGTCCAGCATCGGGGTATCTGACGCCGCATTGATGGCCTGAGCAAACGGGGCTAGCGGCGCTTCGTGAGCAATATCCGTGCTCCGATACGGCTCTTTGCTAGGGTCTTCGAATTCTACAGGAGACGACGGTTCAGACATCGGTTCATTCTCGATCGACCGGACCCTGGGTGGCGGTGTTGTCTCGGTTTGGTTTTGCCGATCCTCATCTCCTTGACCATTTCGGAGCAACGACGCTTCCGTCGCACCCACACCGATCTCATGTTCGGCATCCTCCGGAGGTTGCAGAAGATGATCTGGCACACCGCGTCGCATCGCTGGACCACTTGCACTTTCAGAGTTTGCATGCAAATCCCCCAGACATTCTATATTTGCGTCGCTACAACGTTCAGCACCGCTCTCGTCGCCTTCAATGCGAGCATTTTGGTCACCATCAAGCCGCGTGTCCGGCACTTCCTCGCAGCGTTGTCGCGGGAGTGTGCTATTTACATCCAACATTGGCTCATCATGCGTGGCTTCTCTGTTACTTTCGCGTCGCGCTTCTGCGCTCTTCTTGTCGAATGCCTGGACGCACTCTGCATCAGCCACCAAAGCCGCATCTCTAATCGAAGCACTGATCCCTGAGTTTTGTCCTGTCCCAGAAGCTTCCTTTTCGGCATCGTTGGCTGTTCGTATGTCGTCCGCGTCAGGGTCTACCACTCCGACCCGCCTTGGGCCCATTGCACGATCGAAATGAGCAGCATTAACATCGTTCCACACACTAGTTCCAGGGCAAACGTTTCGCGCCTGATGATCGGCTGGCACCTGCCAAGGTCCGGTCGCATGATTTCTGACATATTGCAGGCTTTTCCAGAAAAACGCATGAAATCTCGACTTCAAAACGAAGAACGATGAGATTCCCTCCCCTCTCTCTCGAGATTGGCCAATCAAGTGACCCAGGAAGAAGAAATGCTTGTCGAGCTGATACTTTTGTTTCAACGGCTTCCCGGACCTTCTTTTCAACGGCTCTCCCGGGCCACCAATCACAAGCGCAGGAGAGCCAGGAGCGCCTGCTTCCGCAGCCAGCCCGGGGCCGTCCGTCAGACGCAGGCAGGCCGATATCTGCGGCGAGTCAAAGCCCATGCGCGCTGCCAACTGTGCAAATCGGTGTAGTGTTGCCGCATCTACAGTAGACCCTGCTCGGACTTTGATGTTGCTCCTAGTCGGCTGATCGGGGATTTTGTCGTAGAATCGGGCTGCGTATGTATAAAGCTGTAGATAGCCGACCAAGAACTGGGACATCTCGTCACCGGACTTGATCTCGAAGACAGCTTCGGATGTTTGAATGGCTAACTCCTGCTCGCATAGCCTGCGTGCATCGAAGTGGTCAAAGAAGTTGGTGACGGTCGAAATCTTCACCGATCTTGGCACCAGTCTTTGCATGCAGCGGACCACGTCTCCGTGGTAGTTGAGGTCGTCGAAGAAGCTAACGAAGGAGGGAATTATGCCTTCTACCTTTGCCAGTCTCTGTGATATCATCTCCCGCTCAGTTTGAGACAAACCGCTAAATATCTGGCCACTCGCAAGCTGACCTTGAAGTGTGGCAAAGTCGGACTCTGACGCACCAGGGGCTTTCAGCTGCAAGGCCTCGACGGTAACTTGATCGATGGTTCGAAGCTTCTCGCGGTCTTCGCCAAGGATACTTGACCAGACCGCTTTGATATGCTCAAGGTAGGCGACAATGTCCTAAGTTCCCAGATCAGCAAGGGTAGGCTTGATTTGTGAGTGATGGCAGCCCAACCTCGTCACATTTCATGGAGAAAATCTTATGCCATGTCGAAAGTCTGAAGCCTGTCCCATACCACAGCCCTGGTATGTCCAGTAGAGAATTCAGCGCCGCTTCGATTTTGGGGTGACGACTGATAGCCTGGATATTGAGTCGCCTACTGGGCACCAACATATGCAGCCACCAATTCTTGAGATCGGCGCGATCCGGATTTCGATTGTACTTCTGTATCATGAGATATATTTCACCATCCCTTGGCTTTTTCTGCTCTACATACTGCTCGCTGAGGTATGTTTTCAACTCGAAGTTAATATCTGGACAATATCCTTAGCACCCGATAACAAGAGGAACAGTGCGTAGTTGTTACCTGAGAGGTATAGATCAACAGTCCACCATCTGTCCTTGGAGAACCTGAAAAACTCCGATGCGGCCTGCAACCTATGGCGCCCATCCAGGCATCTGAGTCGACAGCCATGGGGGAATGTCAACCGCGGATACCCATTCAACCCGTTGCCTTGCAGCGCATCCGCCGAGACACCCGAGAGCTGTAGGGCCCTGTCTAAAACTTTTTGGTCGATCTTCGCGGGTATGTGGTTGCGCTTATCCAGCCGGAAGCACTCATCGCTTTCGAAACGCGCCTTGAGATCGTTTACGACTTCTCCATCAAGCTTGCTGCCATTAGAAGAGCAGAATGTTAAGTTTTCTAGGTTTATACGGGCGGATCCTCTATACTTCTGGCGCCTCTCTGCGTCAAGATTCTCGTCCGACTGACCGGTTGCGAAGTCCATGATTGATGCTAATCTGTGGATTTGCGTGATTCCCCATATTTCTCTAGGTCAAAGCTTCTGACGGCCATTCGCGAGTTATTCTGAAGAATATTTCTGAGGTCTGTAAGCCTCAATTAAGCGCAGCGACTCCTGTGCCATTATTGCGAGCACTAAAAGACCCTTCCAACTGTGGCCCACTCCCCAATCACTCTTCTGCTTAACATAATGAGCCAAGGTGACGACCACAGGGTATCCCGGCTTCCAGACCGCCTCCCAGGCTTGGACCATGTTCCTAGCCACCACGCTGCCTTGCATCCCAAGAAGACAGCAGTCAAACAGCCCACCGCCTCCCGCCAGGGTGAAAGTCCCGATGCCATTCGAAAAAGGTGGCCGAGGGGCCGAGGGGTGCGGCCCACTGGCCGCTTGCAAGAGTTCATCCTCAACACATCGCGGGAGGAACACACAGATGGTTCCACAGCTACCACACCTCAAGATCGAGATCAGAAGCGGGAAACTCACCTCTCTTCCCCCTGGCAGAGTTTTGAGCGAGTCTTCGACTTCACGCTGGGCAGAGGGAGTGATGTCGCTGTTGCGCTACGAAAGGGCTCACCGCGTGACATGGTTATTGTGAGCAAAGTTACGATTGCACAGAGGATAGATAACGACCGCGCGCAGGAACTCCTCAATCTGATCTGCACTTTCAGGCATCAGAATGTTGTGCACTTTGTTGAACCGTACAGCTTCTCCGTCTCGGCCAACAGCTTCTTCGCGATTATGGAGTTCTGCGAAGGGTCTATCGCTGACTTTGTGAATTGTGTGGCCTGGCCTTGGGAATGCCACATCGCGACAATAATGAAGCAAGTGAGTGATGAGCAGCCATGAAAAGAGTATGGTCCGTAGTAACTCATGCAGATCAATGACGGCATAGAGTTCCTAGCCCGCCACATGCTCCATGTCCCGCCGCAAAATCTGGAAAACACGTGGGTGACGTTAGCTGGAGACGTCAAAATCGGTAAGCTCAATCGGCCTACAGCCCGCTATTTGATAGAAAATACTAACTTTAACCTCAGCGGGGCATGTGGACTGGGTGCATACGCCCGTTTTCAACGATGAGCATCGATCGCAATATCTCGAGGCGCTGAGCAGCGTGGCCATTGAACTAATGTCTAAGATTAAAGTAAATGGTAGTGAAGAGATGAAGAAAGCTTTAGAAAATTGCGAACATGTGTATCCGGATGGTGTTAGCTTGGTGAGAAGAATGATGGAGAAGCCATTCCTTAAAGTTGAGGGTATGGACCAGGTTTACCAATACCCTCACACACAGAAGATTGAATTAGCTTTGGATCAGGGCATTCTAAGAAATCAGGCTTTTTTTAGGCAAGCGGATAAGGGAAGAGAGGAACTCAGATGGCTAGTGCTGTTTTCGAACATGGCTGCTTGGAAGCCGTGGGCCTACGGACGGAAAGAAGATTCGTAACAGTTTCGGAAGAAGTTCTTATTTTGGAACATCGACATTTCCATAAATGAATATTTCCCAGGAGTCATTTCCTAGGAAATAGTAGTTCCTAAGAATACAGCATTCCTCGAGTATCCTTTCTAGGATTTATATTATGTCAGTATTTTTCTCTTAGATTCTCTCATCTCTTAGGAAAAGACTCCTAGGATCATATACTTCCCATGAACGTTATTCTCCCAGGAATTTTGTCTTCCCAGGAATTTTGTCTTCCCAGGAATTTTGTCTTCCTAAAAGCTTTGTTTTCCTAGGAATTTTGTATTCCTAAGAATTAGTTATTCCTAGAAGCCCCGTTAGCCTAGAAATATGTTCATAGGAAACGAGTATTCCTAGGACTTATATCCTAGGAATCTAACTTTTCTAGGATATTTCTTTTAGGAACTCAGAAATACTAGTCACACGGTTCTAGAATATAAACAATTACTAGATAACAGGGCTCTTTTAACAACTAAGATTAACTATATTGAGCCGGCAACCCTGTTCTAACTATTGACGGCCTGGAAGATTGTATATTGAAAAGTGAAACTCTCTACAAGACTAATACCCTATTTCGACTAAGTCAAGCATGTGTAAAAGATCTTTGGAAATGGTTCGCACTTCATCTTGGATTCTACTACAGGCAGCCACTTCAGCGTACCAAGTTGTTAGCAAAATAATTGCGAGAGACTACCGAGCTAGGTTACTCACCCAACACTACGATTTTTTCTTGTTTTTCGGCCCTCGATTTAACCTCTTGATGGAGGATATCGTGTAGTGGAGGTGAACCATGAAAAAGCTTTACTCGATCGCCATATTCTTCGTCCTTATCTAGCAAAGGCCTGTAGGAAGACAGGTGGATGTCCTACCGCAGACGTCAGCGAAGGAACACGCGAAGAGTATCAAGAGCACAACAAACATGATTTTTTTCTAGGGCCTTGTTAATAGTATCTTTAGCCATATCGTATGCCACTCCTGGTGTTTGTTTTCCATCTTCTTCGCTCATATACCACAGCACATGGATCCGCCGCTTGTCAGAACAATGAGCCAGCTTCTGCAGGTACGGCAGCTGTACAAATATACCAAGCCCGGTAGCAACCATGACAACATTTGAGTAGCTCTCTAGAGCAATATCTCTGCCATGGGGTCCGCTAAACAGCGCTGTGCGCGACTCCGACGGCCGCTTTGCCGCCTCAGCCATCTTCTGGGTAAGCCCATTGAGGGGCTCGACGACGAGGCGCAGATTGCGTACCGGCGTCTCCGACCACGATGTTATGATAAATGGATGGCTTTGAGCGAACGACCAGACGCTGAGAGAGGGGATCCAGAGGTTTATGTATTGACCTGGTTGGATACACAGAGGCTTTCTTAGCTCGAGGTCGATTTGCAACAGCTCGTCCGAGCCGGTAATACGCGCCGTCGGGCCACCATGGTAGACGTCGTTGCGGTAAAGTATCATCGCAACGTGGGTGGCAAGAGCTGTGAGGAAGGTGATAGCGGACACCGTTTGGCAGATGAAAAGGAAGGTGTTGGTGGTTGGGAAATGCCACCAAAGGCTGACAGCTCCAACAATACTTGAGAGCTGGTGAAAGCGGAGAAATAGCTCATACCAATACTTTCTGATCGGAGGAAGGGATGTGATAGTCAGTACAGCAAATACGATCGGAGCCTGCTTGGAGTCAGCATATATGGATCGGTAAAGATGGGCGCCATCGTACGATAAGCGAGTATATATTCTGATTCTTGACGCTGCCAAATGCAACACATGCATGGAAGAAGGCAGTCGCAAGGGTCGCAATTCCAGCCCAACGATGGATCTGGATATAGATCCTCCTGTGTACAAAAATGACATCTGCCATGTAGCCAACATGCGGCCCGATATAGAGGGGAATCATGTTTACTAGACACATAGCTGCAGCCCGGCGGCCCGCTTCTGGCCATGAAGGCACCCGGAAGGTAACACAGAAGACGTTCGTAGCAAAGTAGACAATGCATATGAGAACATCCAGTCTCGTCCATGGGCCGATGTACCGATGGCGCTTGATAACGTATGAGAAAGCCAAGTGTTTGGCGCCTGTGTCCACAGTGATGCGCCACAACCTTATGAGTACGGCGGATACGAGTCGAATGATCGCTGCTAGGCGAGGCAGAACGCTCGCCATAAGGAGAAGGCTCGCAACAACGATACCGTAGATGTGAACAGCATCCATGACATGTATAGTGGCGATTGTGTGTGGAATATACTGGTAGCCACTGCAATGCGGCTATTTCAAGCTCCTAGTAGGCACCAGATAAAGGAATCCACTAGGAGAGCGAGGGGGAAACAAAAGGGCGAACGATGAAACGAGTGCTGGTTTGAACATCCACAGTCTGTGTTATGGATAAGTACAAGCTTAGCTCGCAAATGACGCTGTTTTGCGTAGAACACCAAGAATAAAATCAGATTTACCGCAGCGGCTCTGTAATGCGTGGCAGTATTAGTAATTTCAGGGAGGTAGAGCCACAGACAATTCAGCGCATAGATGCAAGCCCAGAGTAGTATACCGTGAGCAATAAGCCTATGGTGTACCAGAAATGGATGGGCAGAGAAGATGCAATTATGTAGTCTGTGCCTAGATATTAAGTGCTCCACGGCCACACATGGCTTTGCTTGGGAAGGAAGACTGCATGAAAAAAAATATAAAAAAAAAAGCTGCACGCATTTAGACTAAAGTCATCAGGGTTGAATCTGCGCACCTTATTTCAACAAGTGGAGTATGGACACTTTTGGTTCGACCTAACGCCTCCCAGCAGGTATTCAGGCAGCATCTGCTTGTAAACACGAATGTAGCAATGCGAGAGCGGCTCCAAACAACAATTTCAACAAGACTAAGTTGTTTCCAACTTTCTTCTTCGTCTTTGCAATCATCTTTAGCCCATGCTGGTTTTTCTTGCTTAGACCAATCATTTTTCATAAAAAAAAATAGTAATTATAACTTGCAATTCCCTTTAAACTTGGTCTTCTGGCTTTTTGTTGCGCTCTCTCAGTCAAAATTACAAAGGTGACCTATCCAGCAAATTCAGGTTATCCGAGGACTAAAATAAGAAATGACTGAAGGAATCAGCCCCGAGAAGCTTTTTGGTGAACTCGACACGTCTATCAGAAACGACCTAGCAGCTAGTAGTCTGCAGATTGTCAACGAGACCGGTAATTAAATGCGCTCCGTATAGAAAAGCACCGTCTGTATGCTAAGTATTTTTGTGAAATATCAAGATTCTAGTGCATTCTGGTGTCGTTATTCCTGCAAGTCTTCCAAGTGATACCAAAGCATATGAGAAGATATTTCTTCATAAGGAGCTTCTCTAGAGAACATCACACTACCTTTCTGCCAATATTACTTGTGTAAATACTGCATAATCTCTCGAAATTCCCTTGAATGGATCTCAAAGTAGGTCTCTGACAAGTTCCTTATAATTGAAAGCCTCGTGGCCTCAGTAAAACACCAGGGTCTGCAATTTTATAGCCTTGGTATTGGAAAAGAAATTCACCTATGCCCCCTCCACATCTCCGGCCGTCTAGAGGCCAGTACAGGCCAAGGCCATCCTGTTGTACGCCCAGGACACATATACATTGTCTGGCTGAATGGAGCCTGTACCTGGCCTGGCTTTAAGCCGGGTAATCATACACGGGGTTGTCTTCGTATCCGAATCTCTTGATTATCTCCCAAAATATATGGTCGCATTTCCTAAGCAGGACAGTAGTCACGATAGTTGCAGTCACTGTTGGCGCAGCAACAAAGGTTTTATTCTTTTATTTCATTGGAGCTACACTTTAACAGCCTCTGGTGGCATTTAGTACGCTACTTTTAACCAGCACTTTACTCAGTTACTACTGGAGACCCTTTTCCTATCCAAATCATCATTCACAGCTATGAATACCCTTCTAATCTAATTACGTACTCGTCAACTTAGCAGGCCATTATTATATTTTCCGGTAGTTATAAATCGCGTTCTGCAATATGTTCCAAACAATCGGCGGCACGCACCTTGATACTTCCGCAATATTCTTCAAAGCACTCACAAACATCTTGTGTGGACAAAGTTCATTGAGGATGTTCCCAAGCTAAGGAAGGTATAACACTATCGAAATGGAATCTTCTGCGGAAAAGGCGAATCCGCGAGAGACTGTGAGCTTTGATCCTCATAGTGGTGTCCGGTCCATCATTGGCAGCGAGCCTTCAGGACGATCGAAATCGTCTCTTCCAAGGTTATAAATCTACCATACAAAGCTTAAATTGAATGCTAGAGCTCCGTTTCCATAATACATAGTTGCAGATTACCTAGCAAATTGGTGACATGTACTCCTTTGTGCCTCTAGGCAGACAGCTTTATGAATAAAGCATGGACTGAACAGAATGGAATATGTGTGCCGGAGCCCGATAGCCTTCTAGTCCCACTAGATGAGGGTTCCTTCCTACCACTAGAAATCATAGGTATACTTAAAACCCCAAAGTCTCCGATATCACGTTGAGACAACATACAGAGTGCCCCAAACGTTCGAAATAGTATCAAAATCAAGGTTTTTGTCTCGTACCCTGGGTACTCGGACGATCATATGCGGATACAGCCTCGCAATAACACTACACATAATGGCAAGAGGGAATGCACGAATATTGTTTTTGATGTAGGATTGGTTCAAAAACACAAATTTTAACATGGGAATAGATTTTAGGAGGCGAATATATCAGGAACTGACTCACCACGCCTCATTGACACTCATTCAGAACCAAAGAGCCACAGTAACTTACTACATGTTTTCCCACGCAGCTCATATAAAGAAAAAATACCTAGGTGGCGCGGGTTAAGTATTGCAACCATATGTTTATTAGATTTCTTTTCTTTCGGAAATTCTATCGAGCACATTTCGTGTCAGTTCACCGTAGCCCCATGGTGGAATAATCTCTAGAGAGTTTCAATAGCAAATTTTAACTTGTGGATACCTTTCAGGTTATCGATAATCAGCAATAACGTTAGACTTTAGGCGGATTTTGAATAATTCTCAAAGCTATCAAACACAACGCATATCAGCCTGCGCTAGCAACGGCGTAGCGCTGACTGTTACGAATTCGACAGAGGCCATTCCCGAATAATGCGGATGGATTGCAACCTCCGCTAGCAGAAGACAACGACTCCACGTCCAACCCTCCAGTAAACCGGCTACTCTAGCTCCACCGTAATCCCTAACTGTACCAAAATCCCCCTCACCTCCATCAATTGGTTCTCCTGCCGCGCCATCTTCCGCAACAAGCTTCTCTGCCATGCCGGTATCAACCACTGCTTCGCAGCGTCAAGCGTCTCCTCTTCACCCCTCGGCCTTTTCGCTATTTCCTGGCGATGCAGTTTCTGCCGTTGCTGTACATATTCATGCCACGCATCTGCTGCACTGCCGGAGAATCGCGCTCTACTGTGTTGAGACATATGTGACTGAGAGCTGGAGCGAAGCTCAAATCATGGAGCGCGTATGCTAGAAGTTTTACAAAAAAAAATATAGATCTAAACATCAGGTCGATCGGAAACCAGACCTCAATAAATAGCCTCAACACTGGACTTTCGTGCTCGCCTTGGGTCTTTAATGTGAGCCCAGTCGCACTCTCTGTACCGAGGCTCTAAGAAGATTGTAGGTTGCAGGCGATCCAACGAGCGCGGGATACATCGAGCTAGTCATCACAACTTCCGCTGTTCGGGAAACTCAGTCTGTACTCAGCGGAACCTGTCTGTTGTAGTGAGGTGGGAGAGCCTACGGACTGGATGATATGCCTGACTGTAGTTGCTTCGCTGTCATACCTCGGACAACGGAAATTCGGCTGCAGGGAAATCAACGCATGCAACTCATTGCGGTCTCTCTGTTCATGCTGACGAAAATGTGTGAGTGTAGTTCGTGGGTCTTGCGCCACACAAATTCGACGGAAGCCAAAACAAATGGAATTGAATTGTCGGCTGGAGGAATACCATACGGTACCACCACGGAAGCTACAGCATCAATTGGTGTGATTGCTGGTGCAGGGTCATTAGCAGTCTCGGAGACCTTGTGGACCATTCTGGAAAGTAGCATCACTATATGTGACGAAGCGACCGCAAATGGGGAGGCACGGTCGAGCTCTTTTACAGTAGCGGTATCATCGTACCCAAGCCCTACGCTCGACGACGGCTTGACTTCATCCACAAGCAATCTCTATCAGACATTTGTAGCATTGACGGAAGGCACTGAACTCATTCACGGTGCGGTTGTTACCTTGCCTGCTCTATCGACGAGTATCGACGCAGGCTCTATAGTTAGCACCATTGGCCCATCTCAGACTATCGGCTCAGCTTACACAATGAAGTCAGTTATGGAGGAAACCTTCACGACAGAAGATGCTATATTGGCTGATGAAGGCCGATCGTCGCTGGACAGAATGGGTGCGACAAAGACATGTGTGGATGAGCCTGTGGCTGCTCCACTAATACCGTTCCGGGACACACGAGCAACATTGACTTTCCACAACGAACAGCCGACGTCTCAACCCTACCAAAGCTCTCAATGGTCGTGGCCCACAACACAGACCGGCCCACAAGAGGCTAGTTCAACCAATGGGCCGACCTTTCGGGCCATAAGTACTGAGAGACAGACACACTCGACGGCAAGCCACACGGCAGCAACATCATCTTCCACCACTACGAGCGGCGGCATGCCATTTAACGATGACAAAAAACCCGACTCAGCTAAGCTCAAGACAGTCGGGATATGTATTGGCGTAGTAGGCGGCGCGATGGTGTCCGCAGGGATAGCTGTATGGTTTGTCAAGCGGAATCGGAAAAAAGTATCTGGCTTTCAAGCATGGAAGCCTGTGATTTCGTGGCCTATTCCAATGGATTCAAATAACTCAGGACGTATTTGAGAGGCTTTTTTGACCATCATGAAATTGAAATTAAATGTTGTCTACTCTGACGACGTACTGAAAACATCGCCTAAGGAGGCAAAACAGTTGCTCTTCGGACCTTAGATAGTATCAAATCAACATATCCAAATCAATGTAAATCTAGTGAGATGCTTGAGCATACTCAACCAATTTGCAATAGACAACGTCTACAGCTATAGCTCAAGGCATTCTGTCAGAACATAGAGCATCACAAACCACCAATCATAAGGGTGGCTTCTCTCTTTTGAGATACACCATATTCTATAACCTAAATGCTTCTATAAAAACTGAATTTCTACTTTTAATATACTACGCTGCATACACTCTTAGATAACAGCTACATTTGTTGGACTAATAGAGAGGGTGGGTGTGTTGCAAAGTAAAGAATCGCAACCTAGCACCAACCAGCTGATTATCCAATTGAGCGGTGAGATCCTACCGCATGCATTCACGTCTTTGAGGCTGCTAAAGGCTAAAATGGGAGCTTCCCTGATATGCAGATGATTGAAGAGGAAATTATTTGTTGTCTGCAACATACCATTGCAAGTTGTCAGGCTGCGGCTTCGACGCGATGGAAATTTTCCATCAATACACAGATCGCCATCACCATCACATCGTCTACTGTAGACACTTAGGACATATACCAATCTATCGAGGGAGACCTATCGGAGAATTCAGGATACGAGTATCAATCGACCTGTGGCTACTTAAGTCGCAGCCAGAACCAAAGTAGGCCCAATCTAGCCAGCCGATGTCGACACGCCCTAGAAGTACTACAGTACATCCTTATTATTGTACCGGCTCTAAGGTGGCCGAGGATGCGGTGAGGCGCGGGGTTGATCTCCTTCTTGAGAGCCTATTAAAACTAATCACAGGCTGTCAACTAGCACGACCGTTTGCTGAGGCGTATTACCGTCATTGATTACCTGTCTCATGTGCTGCATCAGGCACAACCGCATTTCACGAGCACAGCTTCAAGGCTCCTTCATGCATGATGTATGCTAGTAGTCATCGCCATATCCAGTGGTTCGGATTATCAAAGAATCAGCGGTGGACCTCTCTTCCACGCTATGCAACACAGATACTTAATCTAAGACCTACTAATACCTTGGAAGCCCTACCCGTGAAGGTCTTATGAAGGTGAATATTTAGAACTCGTCTAGGCGTCTCCGAGAGTCGACTGACACGGATAAAAGAGAATCAGTGAGCGCATAGGCACTGATAGTGGCGTCTCTTCACCCTGCGCAGTGAGCCACAAGGAATAGTGCGTAAGAGAACATGTTGGACAACATATAGCCTACCTGTTGGGCAACACGAGTGACTACAAGTAGGCTAAACTGGACAATCGATCTCAAATTCTAAACATCATGCTATGAAGAGATAATCTGGCCGTTGGCCCTTAATACAGCTGACACGATAGCTTGCACCACTTGTGTTGTTTTTTTACTATGCATTACATTCTATAGAAGTGCTCTAGCCTTAGAACCTATCCTTCGCCTGCGTCACGTATCCACAGTTTGCAAAGGCCCCAAATCATCGCTCCACCAAACTTTTTATGCCCTTTCACATGGCCGTTGACGCGCGCGAAGTCTCCAGCACTCTATACCCCGAGTTAGCCGCTTCAGTGCCTACTAGAGTGCCGAGAAACACCTTAACGTTAGATTTTCTTTTTGGCTTATGTCAGTCTTTCTAACTATCTGCAGAGCACAAGCGACATCAGCGGCGCCCACTTAAGTGTTTATTTGTTTTGTCTGATCCAGAGCCGTAAAAAAAAAAAGACTGACGTACTTAGCATGTTTCCTATGAAGTTCATTGACGGTATCGACTGCCATGTTCAGTACGGAGGGGTCGGAAAGCACAACAATTCAGTCAGCTCCACTATCTCGGAGATCAGGAGTATCTGGGATATTGGCATGGATGTGCTTGTATCGATTGGCACCGGCTACGTACCTGACAGACTCTCGATACAGGGTGCTAGACACCTCCATTCTGCGGTATTTCAGATCGTGGGAGTCCTCAAGAAATGGCCAGAAGATTGGGACGATTTCTGCAGACACCTCGGGGAGGAGTAGAGGCAAAACTACTTTCGTAGTAATGTCCCTCTTGACCGCGCGCCGGATCTGGATGCCATCGAGTCGATGCCTAAAATCCGAAGTACTGGAGTTCGCTTCTTGCAGAATATGGACCTACAAAGTATCCGCCGATCTCTGCTCTCATCAGCATTTTTCTTCGAGCTAGACGAGATACCTGTAGTCAACGGCACGCTTCTTGAGTGTCGTGGTTCAATTCGATGCAGAAGTCCTAACAGCCGAGCGCTTATAGAAGGGCTAATTTCCGACTTCCCCCATGCCCGCTTTCAAACCCAGTCAAACGAGACGTTGGCGTTTGTACAAGATGCCGTTAGATGTCAAAAATGCAGACTCTACAGGGTTAGAGTGCAATTTCGAGTTGACTCTACTGATCAAATTGTCGTATTGCGTCTAAAGTTCAGCGACCAATTTAGCAACAAGATAAGCGGATTTCCAAACTCGATGTCATGGTTCGCGGCATGACAAGGACTGTACAGCCCTTTCGGAAGAGCAGATCATCAAC
Source organism: Lasiodiplodia theobromae (assembly GCF_012971845.1). Taxonomy (NCBI): domain Eukaryota; kingdom Fungi; phylum Ascomycota; class Dothideomycetes; order Botryosphaeriales; family Botryosphaeriaceae; genus Lasiodiplodia; species Lasiodiplodia theobromae. The sequence continues at coordinate 16,071 of NW_023336562.1, read as the reverse complement.
TGTCCATTCGAGAATGCAAGTGCCCTCCGGAAAGGACAGGCCAGAGGAAGAGAAAAGCTTCGGCCCAGTCGACAAGTTGTTGATGAAAACTGTTGTCAACCATCATCACCAATATGAATGCGACCGTTGGATCGTAAGGGATGAACCCCGTCTCAGTTTGTCTGAACACTACTACATGACCTGCTCAAGAGTGTACTCAGAGGCGAACAGTTCCCAAACTAAGCTACCCTCCCCTTCAAAACCCCCTTGAGTCTTTTGAGACGCCTCTCGTCTTCGTCTGATTGCCTCTTCATCAGGCTGAGTTGGTCTTTCAGCTGCTTTATATCTTCATCTTGACTTAGAATATAACGATGTAAACACGTGAACAGGAAGCTGTGCTCTTCTAGCTTTTGTTTGGCTTGCTCAAGGGTGAAATGTGGCGCGGTACTCTCGGGAAGTTGCTGAGTGGGCGGGCTGTGCGACTGCAATCGCTGGCGCTGGATGCCCATCAACGGGTCGGAGTCCATAGTTACATTGTTGCCTGAGCGAGTGGTCTAGAATTCCTTTAGTCTTGACATAATGAAAAGCTCAACCATGACTTACCACCATATTGAGAGGTAAGTGAGTAGTAAATTTTGTCAAAAAGTAGAAAGGGTGTTGAGAAGGGTATGTGGAGACTTTGTCGGGAAAGTGCTTGGTCTACTCTATTGGCTTGTTCCAGACCCGTGAAAGATAAAAACAAGTAGAAGGGTTGGGGAAGGGGCGACCGGTGGTGTAGCTACGCGTTCAAACATTTCTTATCATAGAAGCACAGCTTGTTCAAAGGCCAACAGGGATGAAGGATATGAGAGGTCGACCATGTTTTCAATCGCGCCTGATCATGCCCCTCATGCAGTGACCACGTTGCAGCCTTGCGGTACGAAATAGACCTACGCTACGCCCACAAGCTTGCCTCACGCCTTCTACGGATTACACGCGCCGTAGCAGCTCAATTGCAAGGTTTAGTGGGGGTTCACCTTAGCCTATCATTTCTTCCCTTAGCCGCTCCTTTTTTTCCTTGACGCCTTGCGGCTGTGCAGCCACTTCCGTAATCGCCAAAAACTCCGTTAACCCTGTGCTAACCTTCCCCCCCCCCCCCCCCCCCCCCCCCCCCCCCCCCCTCCCCTCTGCTGTGTGACGAAAAACCCTGTGTACCGAAAAATGACCGAGGTACTTTGAACTTCAAGCAACTTAGAAGATGCGACTTTGCTTATACGCTTTTAAAATTAGCTTTAATGCGCTTTATAGATACTTCTCCTTACTTGTGACTCTCCGGTGTACTATTTACACAAGGGTGGTTGTCCTCTTGCCGCGGTTTCTGCAAAGTACACGCTGGGGCCACAAACGATAACTCCCTTCTACAACATCTCCATCACTCCTTTTTTCTCTACAAAATCTTATGTAGGAGACTAGTCTATTGTAGAGACTATTTCATAATGCTAGAACGTCATTAGTAATAATGTACGTGATGTAGGAGGCGAGTTCGCCACGCAGGTCGGTACCTGTTAACGTAGCTTTGGCCAATTACGGCTAGCTGTAATATATGTAAAGCTAGGTCAGCTCGTCTTCTCATTCCCGCTCGCTTGAAGCGCACGACTCAGCCCTCTATTATCCAATAAGATAACCAACTTCCCACGGCCGGTCTGCTTAGTAACTGCTGTTTAATACATTGCAGCTAGCTGCGTGGCGGATTCTTCTGCTACACCACGCACCCTGCTGCTAATAGTATCCCAGTACGTGCTTCAACTTTAAAGGGTATATAAACCTCTCTGGCTAGCTTTTTTTTAGTAGAAAAAAAGCATTCGTGGTGCTGTAGTAGAGCAATATCGTTCGCGACATCAAACCTTATCCTGTAGAAATTAGGCAAGAGAAGAACCACGCCTATGTAATATTAAATTTGAAACACTTTGCAAGCAGTTGAAATGGGCGTGGGATATGTCTAGCATAGTTCTATGAGAATATCTATACAGATACTTCTATAAAACTGCTGCAAGTCCGAAGTACCTTGGGCCTTTTTCGGCACACAGGGGTTTTCGGCACACAGGGGTTTTCGTCACACCGGAGGGGAGGTTAGTAGTCTTGTTAGTAGGGAGGTGTTGACTGATTTCACGCGTCAAAGTTGACATTTTGCTGTGTGGCAGCATCAACATAGGATTTTCAATCCACAGTAGCAGTTGAAAAGTTTCATGAATATCGCATCAGTAGGTACAGAGCCTTCAGATTTGCTACTTGGTCCCGAGAGAAACTAATCACCAGCTGCATCTGGGAAGGGGCATTGCAGTGCAGCAGTAATCAGTCGATGCAGTTCACCCTCGCAGGAGTCCATGAGGCTACGTAGATTTTGTGCAAAAAGCACCACGTTCCAAATTATAGATTCAAAGTTGGGGTCAAAACCGTTGACAAAAGCTTTCCGCAAGGACGAAGACTGCCGCTCTGCTGTGGTCCAAAGGTCTCCTCTTCAGCTCCCGAAAGCGAGGCTCGAGACACAGCTCGCCTTGTATTGTCCCTCTGTATAAGAAGCCCAACTAATCGACAGAAGGACGGTATTGTTGTATACTTGCTGGCACGCTGTGATGTCTCTTTGAGTCTGGTCCGGTTAGCTATCGATAGGTACGCACTGATTCTCCAGTCTACTTACTTGAGTTCTGCGCAATAAAATAAGTCGACCCTCTCCGCGACAGTACATTTATCTCCTTAATTTGTAAAGTTAAAGTTTGGGTGTCCTGAAGTTCCGGTGCGGAGATCAATAGAACCATCTGGGTTTTACCGTTGTCGGATTGCGTCCCTCAATTTTGAGCAGATAAACCTACATCTGTATTTGTATCTTGTAAAATGTTAGTAGGAGGACCATGCCTGATAATAGAGGGAAACTATCATTAGCAGTAATCTCCCGGCAAATTACTGAATTACCCACATTTCGATTTTTGTTTTCTAAATTACCCAGGTATTTACCGAATTACCCAGATTTTTAGATTTTTTAATTTTTTTTAAATATCGCCGCGAAAGTATTATACTTTTTTTATAAAAATTATATCGTTTTATAGAGCGTATTTAGACTCTTTTATAATATATTTCATAATAATTTATCTCGTATGTCTCGGCTAAAATGTAAGAAAAACTTATAGTAAAAATGGCTAAATTTCTACTTAAATATATGTATTTTTTCTATTTTTATTAAAGTACTTTATATTATTTTAACTATAGCTTTTAGTTATTTGATTAGAATTTTGATAAATTAATAAATTATAAAAATACTTTAGAACAATTAAAAATGTGGGTAATTGAGTAAACAGGTGGGTAATTCGGAAAATAAAAATCAAAATGTGGGTCATTGAGTAATATGCCGAGCGTAACCACCAATCAGATAGCGCCTGCGCCGCCTCAAGGCCGCCCATCTGGTGCTTGCACGGCCTAACACCGCCTCACCGGTGCCTGTACGGCCCAACGCCGCGTCACTAGGCGTCGCTGAGGCTTGCGCTAGTAATTTACTATCGCTAAATGAGGTATTTAGGCGTATGTACAATAACTTCGAACGTAGTGAGCATGAAAAGAGATGCATTTAGTAGTAGCCCATTTTATTTTTTTACTGCAAAATTCGACTTAAAATAGCCCAATCAAAGGGTTTTTTATAGTAATTTACATACAATAGTAATTTACTATAACAATCATTTTAAAACTAGGCCGTTCCAAGTCGATTTTTTAACATTTACTGAAATGTCATTAATTACGTTTTTATTTCTGAGATGTCAGGTATTTGTATTATTATATGTCAGATTTTTTGCAAGTTACCGATATATCTTATCCTGATATGTCAGTAATATCTTAGACATTTCGGTAATTAATTCTTAAAACCTGATATTCGAGTAATTTGCCGTTGCAGCGAGCCGATTGCTTTGGATCTGACCGTCACCGATAGCCTGCTTCGCCAAAATCATCTGGGACGGATTTTGTGTGCGTCGGTGGATGCATTGTTGGTCGAAGCCGAGGTTCTCCGTTTTCTTGGTTGGGTAGCACACTCGCTTGTGAGATACGTTAATAGTATTCATATTTCAATTTGTTTATTTTAGTAATAAATAATAGCTTCTATTACGAGTATATTAACTTGTTTAGCAAATTTTTCTTTTGAATATGACTTTTTTTTAAACGTGATAAACTATCAATTTTTATATCCAGCTACACTTATAAGTATTTAGAAAAGGTAAATACCAAAAGCGACATGTATCCATATAAAAATCCCCAATTATGGCCCTCCAGCCCAAAACGACCCTTTAAACCGTACTTTATTGCCTTATCTGGCTGAAGCGACGCCTGGACCGCCTGCGGGTCGTCTGTGCCGCCTGTGAGTTGTTTTCGCCACCTGTTTTGGCTTTATGCGCGCGCATGAAATACTCACGATGCTTGACATGGTGTCAAGCTCATGATTTGTGAATGATCGCTGTTTTTCTTGCTTCTCCATATGTTTATTACTTGCAATTGGTGGGAACAGCTTGAAGGACACGTCTCGCGCAAACACTTCATGAACTGTAGATAAATGCAGCCGACTATCTAACCCCGACAAATTACTGAATTACCCTTTTTTTGGATTTTTCTTTTCTAAATTACCCACTTAATTACCAAATTACCCGGATTTTTAATTTCTTTTAGATATAAATTTTCAATTCAATTAGTAAAATTATAGCTAAAACCAAGTATAACACAAAAAAATGTATAAAAACCGTGTATGTTTAAAAAGATATTTAGCTATTCTTACTGTACGTTTTTCTTCAATTTTAGCTAAAATATGAAGATTATGAAAATTACAAAATATAATATAAAAGCATCTAAAAAATACACTATAGAATGATATAATCTTTATAAAATTATGTTGTAATTCTGCAGAGATGTATTAACCTAATTTTTGAGTAATATTCTTGATGTTTCGGTAACTAATTTGAAAAATCCGATATTTGAGTGATTTGCTGTAGTGAGACCAAACGAGGCGGGCCATGACAGCACCGTTTGTCTGAGAGCCGCCTTCGAAACGGTAAAAGATAGTTAAGACCTTCTTTTTTAAAGTACAAATGGTTCCAAGCACAATAGTACACTTATGAATATCTATAGAATACAGAACAGGGATGCTACCGGTGGAGATGAGGGAGAATTACTGTGGCGAAAATTCCGTTTGATGACGGCAAATGCTATCAAGTCAACGGTAGTCCGTGATCAGCAACGGGCCAGACTCTACCACATCGACTGCACACAGAAAAGGAAGGTATAGACTTGTGGTGTGGTGTTGAAGCACTCCTGCCGTCCAAGTTCGAATCTGGCACGATATATACGCTTTACTGGGTTTGGAACTGGCAGACACCAATAAGCGAGAAACCTCGGAGTTGGAGGTAGGAGGTATACATAAAATGCATTGACTTTGAGATCTTATTAGATAACGCAGTAAAGATAATTGAAGACCAACTCTCATTATTTCCTTACCAAACTTGCTAAGAAGCGGGAAAAATCTAACATTCAGATATTTCGCTTCATCTTCAGGGAAGCAATTTTCCTCCACGTTCCACAGTTCCAGTGTTTTTTCCCTTTCCTTATTCTCCTGGTGCTCACTCGAAACATCGGATACAGACCGTCCTAAACGGGGACCCAGAAACCCGGGTTTCTTGAAGCCCCAATCACCAGCCACTAATTCATTGGTATCAGACAACAAAACCGGTATTTTATGATATTTGTTCGCGCAAAGAGGAAAATGTTCCCTCCTGGGCACAAGTGAAGTTTGAGCAGTTGACAGTGAGACTCTTGCCACCCGATGGAGTTAAAGGCAATTGTAGACCCTTTGGACAGGCGGATTGAAGTCTCACGCTCACCAGATGGAGTGACTGGCTCACCATCATCCCGAGCGCCCATGTCGTTCACAATCTGTCCGCATGGGCTGTGCCGCCCAAGAAGTTATGGCCGAAGAATAACTGAGTCGATTACTTCTAGCAAAAACGTTTTGAAAGCCCTGTCAGGTAATAGCTTACCCAGATCGGCACTCAGATAACGCATCAAAAGGAATCACGGCCGGAGATGGGTCTGTATGCTGACCGCATATTCGAACACCGACCAAACACGCGAAGCACGGTTTCATCCCACACGCAGGTATCCGCAAGACTCTCAAAGCACGCACGCTTCCGGGAAGAGGATGGCCAGACCCATACGATACGGCTATATAGCGCAATCGGATTGATGTTCTTCACCAGGTCAGCTCCTTAGAATATACCGCTCTCCTATTATGCCGCCTTGCCAGAATTAAGCGGATAATTTGCCAAGGCGACAAATCCTTCACTAATAAGATGAACTCCGAGAAATGTCCCGGGAAGGGTGGCCTGTGAGGTTGCTTAGGATATGCTGCGAAAAGGCGCAATCTTATCAACGTCAACTTTGTAGCCTTTTATTCCAATAGATTGCCTTCCTCAGAACTCAAGGCAAGACGAAATGCCATCTAGTAACGTACCACCTACTAGTAGTAGAAAAGACAAGGAAAACTAATGGTCTTGAGCAAGATGGTAAGGGATGCACACACAGACGCTTGAAAAGCCAGTAGTCTCATTCTTTTCGCCTCGCGGAGTCTTTTACAATGCTAATATGTCTCCACAAAATCACCTTGATATGCTAAAGTGATGCAACCAACCCTACTAGAATGCTTTTATCAAAGTCTGCTCTGAAGGTACCCTCTGATTCAAGAGCTTCATCAAACCTGCGATTACGGAATGTTTGTTTTTGACAGCCTCAGAGAAAGCGGAAACAACTTAGGAGTGAATGACAAGTGAAAAAGAAAAACCTGAACAGCTCAATGGTGATGATCGACATAGAACGATTAAAAAAAGGAGCCAATTATGTCTCCTCTACGCCGCAAAGCTCGAGCAACTGCGGCGAATCGATAGTCATGTTCAGGATGTCGTAGTCTTCCTGCTCGAAACGGTATTTTCGATCTTTTTCTTCGCCGTTGATGATTTTGAGCAAGTGATCGTTGATGAGCTCACTGACTTGACGAAGGAACTCTCCGCGGTGATCTTTCAGAAAACCGATGAGGTGTTGTATAACCGGTCTTGGGAGTCTTTCAAACCTGTGCTGCGTGAGTCTCAAGTACTGTTTGCCTGTGGGCTTACTTACGAAGAATTTGGGTTCTCTTCCGATATAGGCACCAAAGCAAGTATACCGTAGCCAAATTCTTTGACTAGCTCGTGCCAATTTCGTCCGCTGCTAATCCTATTCTGGAGCGATTTTCGGCGTTTGTTGTACTCACTGTCATCCCTCGAGAGAGTCGGATAAGCTTGCTCCATCAAATCGTCTATCGCTAGTGTCAAGTAACGTTCGCTTGGTCCTTGCGCACGGTTTCGCGTCGGCTTTTGCTTTTGATAAGCCGCGACCGCATCGTCACGATGTTGCACAAGGCGGACAAGATAATAGCGCCGAAGGATCGCTATTGCGAATTGCTGATCATCGAGAGTGTCAAGTGAACGTACTATGTGACCAGTCGCATCGGCTAAGTCCTGTGGTGAGGAGCTTTTGCGTGTTCGTGAAGCAATAAAGGCTTCACGAAGCTTAAGCAATGCCTGAGGGCTGCCGATGTTGAAGAAATACCAGCTTAGGGTCTGAACATTTTCATCTTTGATCGGTGCTGGTGCCAGTGCCAATTGTTTAAGAATCTCGACCGGCGTGAGGAATTTTGGTGGTAAAGCGGCTTCTTGGACTCCAACGTGTCGAACCAGGACAGTAGCCCTTCGCTTCAGGACAGTGGCCTTTCGCTTCTGTTCTCTCTCTGAAATCGCCTCGTTCTCAAATTTCCTTTTCTTACTCGTGCTTGGGGTTTTCCCTTTGCCTATCCCATTCTCTTTCCACTTTCTGTTCTCAGCTACTGCATCGTAGCCGTCACCTTCATCTCCATCATCATCGTCTTCTTCCAGATCGTTCTGTAATTCTCCTTCACTGCACACATCCATCATACCACTCAATATTGAACCACGTGGGCAATTCCTTTTGCAAAATTGATACCCGTCCACCGTCCAGTCTTCTTCTGCAAAGTTCACGGCTTCTGCAATGGTTGGGCCAGTGCTGAAGCCTTGGTGATATGCGCGACCGAATGTGTAAACGATTTCGCCGGGCTTTTGGCTCAGAACTTTGTAAGAGACACCCCACTCCTCGAGACAGGACTTGGGACTGTAGCTGGCGTCGTGACGGAGGAATTGAGAACATGATGCTTTTCGCGATTCAATTCTGAGTTTGTCTTCCAAAGTCTTGAGAGACTGAGGTTCCACAATGAACCATATCTTCTCTCCAGTATAGAGGTAGTTCACAGAACTTAACCAGCAATCTTCCACGTGCATGGCAAACGGAGCGCCAAACTTCGACCCAGACCAATATGCATAAGGTGTATGTATGCCCGGGATATTTGTTCTGGTCTTAGACAGTCGGTTACCTTCCAAAGGGAAGATTGGCGAGTCTAGCGGGAGACCAAGTCGACGGCGTTCCTCTCCTGAACTAGCGTCGAGGTCGACGCAATACTCAACATCTTGGAACCAGTCGGGGGTTTGAAGGAGTGACTCGAATCTTCGTACAGAGTCGTCCGTTGTGGCATCTGTATTGTCCCCACACGTAGAGGGTAGACGTGCCCTCCGTGATGATCTCGTGACTTGGAATGTCCCGTTGTCCCGAGACTGTATTGAGAACCAGTTTTGCATGGCCTTGAAGTCGCTATCAGGAGGAGACAGCGCATAGCGAATACTACTATTCGGCACTAAAATCTTGAAAGCCCCCGTCTGATGTGCACCCAGTTGTCTCGCCAGTTGAATGAGACGGGGGAAGTTTCGATACTGATTCTCTGTCGGAAGAAGTTGCAATATGTCATCTTGCATCTCGTACCGAATTTCATCTTCTGGACCAGGTGGTTTTGGCTGTGAGGAAGAGCCTGCTGGGTCGCTCTCCGGGGCGAGATCCTGCTGCTTGCTCTGAGGTGGCTGAATGTCGTTCAGGACATCTGCAGGTCGGACCTTCTGCTGGACAGACGTAGGTAGATCGCCATTCCTCTCTAGCGTGTGAAGATCATCGTCGTCGTGGTGCTCAGCATTGGTGTGGCTCTGATTATCTGCTGAGGATGGCTGACAGGAAGCATGGCTTCCTGATGCTTTGAGAGTTTGACGACTCCCCGGAAGGAACAATTGCTGGCTCTGTCGATCATTGTTTTCGCAAACAACTCCCTCCTGAGTAGGGTCTTCGGTGTTATTCCCCAAGATGCGTTCAGTTATGCTTGGATTCTCGATCGGCTGGTCGAACGGCACACGTCGTTGTGCCTCGCTTGAATCGGTACAATGATCCGGACGGGTGTTTTCGTCGCCATTTGGAGCTTCGACTTGAGCTAGTACCATACTGTTAGACAGGTTGAGATGTCGGAAACATGTGCTTACCGACGGCCGTGAGCGTACCCGCTTGCCGAAGTGCACTGGACTGAGCTTCGCTGAGATGTAAGGAATACGTCTCTGCATAGAGTTGCACGTCCATGAATTTGCTCTTGAGCTCTGCTTGGATTGTATCGGCCTTTCCTGGGAAGGCATTGCACAAGTGTTTGACGGATTGTATAAGAAAGTTATAGACATGTTCGATCGTAAGTTCAAGGCTTTGCTCAGATACAAGAGTCTGTGCAAAATCGTTAATCTGGTTTTGGATGGTCTCGTTGCCGTCATTCATGGTGATTGTAGGGAGTATTTGTTGGGGTGATCGAAGGTAGGCGGCAGCGTCGCCACATTTATCTACTGCACGGATAATTTGCTCACGTGATGCGCACAGCTCCTGCACCACAGGAGGAGCGGTCAATGAAACCCCATCCGCCCTGGCACAGCGCTTCCTCAGGTGCCGCCCATAAAAAAATCGATCGCACACAGGTGATTGCCATTAACCAGATTTTGAACAATGATTCGACTGCATCGACCTTACAATGTTCGTAGACGAAGCCGGCGAGAGCGGATACGCGACCGTTGGCGCGTTGCAACGCACTGCGCGCCTTTGGGACCCCTCGACTATCGGACTCTCCACCGCGGCAGCCAACCGTCCAACGCCTGGAAATGTCGAAGGAAACGCAGGCGAAGATGAGAGAGCGCATCAGAAAGATGTACAAGCAGTCAGCTGCTTCCATAGAGCTGGCGCGTAGAACCCCGCGCCCATAGCTATAGATCAGCGCCACGTACGCTAACGTGCTCCAAAGAGCTCCGCCATGATGCCACCTACGGTTAAGCTCGACCTCGTCAACGCCGTCGGTACTGCAAACCCCAAGAGACACCCACATACGGCTGTAGTGAGCGTCGGAGAACAAAGAAGCTACGAAAGAAGCCAGGTGCCGTGGTATCGCAAAGAGCCCGAGCAATCCGAGGACGAGAGGAGCTACCAGAAGCATTCGGCCAAGGGAAACAGTGCCGACAAGTTGGAAATTCTGGGTAGGAACCGCACCACGGTCCATGTCGATGCACACCGGATAAGTGGAATGAAGAACAACGTTTAAGTAACGGGGTCCGTTGGTTGAGCAAGCCTACTAGCCATCTCTACAGATCGGTGCTACTACAAGTGCTAGAGTCCGAGCCATTGGCAATTTTGACACACAAGTGAAGCAAAATATGCTAGGTGTGCAGGCGTCAACGAAAAGAAGGCAACCAAGGTTTCGGGCGTTGAAAGATGCAGCTTCCAGTTGCCTTTCATAGCGTCGACGTTTAGAGGCTGTCTGAAGTACTACGGGCTGCTAGAGTAGATGTGACTGTAGTATAGCAGGAGAAGGAGAAAGCTAGTAGTATGGAGGCAATCGGGTCTCAAATATAAGGGCCCCGATGCTTTCTGCTCCGCTGGTAGGGGAACCCAGAACACCTAGGAAATTACTCTCGATGGAAGTCGCGAGGTAGTATAGTCAAAGGATTAAGGTAAAGATGGCTTTCATGTTTCACTGTCTTTAGAGATCTAGATTTTTTTTTGTTTCCCTCGCCAGGTAGACTTTTGCACTCTACTATCGCTTCCAAATGCCTGGGCTTTCGATGAGCCGGAATCTTCATGTATTTGAACAGTACTTCTTAGTGCGCCTTTTCCATATAGTTAGTCTATGTAAGCCAGAAAGTGTATCAATCTCTATTACTATCATATCTGCACAAAGATTTGTTACTGCTAAGCGTACAAGTGGTTAGCATGGCCATCCTACTGGCCGTGCTATCGGCTGCTACAGCGCTTACTAGAGGGCTGTAATATAAGAACAGGAAGCAATTGAATATCTTACAGCGTCGAATGGTAGCATTAGTATGATGGCCGCTGGCATGTGTGCAATATGGAAGTCGGGGATACCGAGCTGTACGGTGGCCGTGGGGCATGGCGAAACCCTGGAAAACCGGCCAAGAGAGCTTCAATTTTCTGCATTACCTTCACACTCTCACGTAGCACTCACACCCCTGCTGCCATTTTCTTCTCTCTGCCTTCTACTAGTCTTGGCGATTGTCAGGGTCTCCACGGTCCGCCACTAAATGGCACAAGCAGTCCAAACCTCCGACTACTCTACATAATCCCTATAATCCTGGGACGCTACTCATCCATGAGTGAGGGTGATTGTAGGTTATTTTCGCAGGAGATTTAACATAAAACTTGAATCTCTTAAATTGCCTGTGTATGATGACATCTACTTGAAACCGGCAGGTACTCAGTTTCATATTTACTGTAGAGGATGAGTGGTACTGGAAAATGAGCTGAGCCATCTCTGTCATTTTTATTGGATAACGTGTTTCACCAGTGATCTGCGCACCACGTTTCTCAACAATGAAAAATGTTAGTGCTTCGGCGGAGTTTTGTATTTCTCCAACCACCCGCGCACAGATTAGATAGCAGCTAATGAAAGCGAAGATAATTGAGAAGAGGGCTGTTCCAAGGCGTCAGAGTGAATTTATGTCTTTTCAATGAGCACACCAATGTCGGACAGTATTGATGCCCTCCATACTTCCGAGTGAACGAGTGGAAAATATATAGTGCTGCTTAGGAACACGAAAAAAGTCTGATAGCCACTTCATTCAGTCATAGTCTGCAGCTCTCAAAAAAAAAAAAAAAAAAAAACAGCGAGATATATCAAGTACTGTGGTAGTTGTTATGATCAAGTGCATACCCTCGAGTTGTTAGGAACGTGGTTCCCCCATGAGCGTCTGTCCTGGGGAGATGGGATGCTTATAGTACTCAGAATCCGTTTCGCCCTGGCTCGCCGAAGATTAATTTGAGCGCGAAATATGCACCTCTCTTAACATGCTTATGTATTCCTTTTTAGTTATATTTGTGATGCATACCCCGTATTGTAACGTATCACGGAATCAGAGCGACTGTGACGCAATGGGATAAGGTTTCAAAAGTCGCCATGGGCAGCTACGTGCATGCTTTCTTTGTGCTCAAAGCAGACTCTCACTCGTCGTCCCCATCGCTATTATCAAAATAAGCTACAGTAATATGGACAGAGTCAGCCAGGTGTTGGCGTAAAGTCGTCCTCTAAACGTCTCTAAAATATACACTGCCCTAGCAGCACGCGGCAATGTCTTTCTCTCTACCCTCTGTCGTTGTGCACACGGAAGACGCTTGAAAAAACCAAACGCCTGAATCCAACAGCATCTCAGCTTAATGGAAGAGAAAGCCATCTAAAAGCTTTCGTTGCGAATTTCTGATCTCAAAAAGTCTGTGCCAATCAGCTTTCTATCTTCGCCTTTCTTAGTATTACTGGCGAGCATTCCATGATCTACATGACGTTCAAGCCTCTAGTAAAGAAGTGACTGGCCCCAGGCTTTTGAGAAATGCCATCCATCACCAGGGCAAAGGAAGTACAGTGCGATAATCTGGAATCGTCACGTGAATAACAGCTATAATAAGATGACGCACTGGTTTCAGGTAATTGATTGAGCTGAAATCATATTGAGCCGAGTTCATTTGTCTCGACCCATCCCTTGAGCGATATGCAGGCTCGAAATCATAAAAGTTGATCGCACCCTATCAACTACTAAGTCTTCATGACTTAAGCTCTTCAGACGAGCTAATCTTAACAACTACTTCCTCTGCTTCCAAGTGAGTTTTATCTTTGGCGTCTTCCTGGGCTAGGTGGGACGCTTTCGCTTCCAATTTTGCTCCGGAACATTCGTAAAGTCTAGCCATGAGATAATTCTGAACACATGATCCTGTGCCATATATACATCATGCTCAGCCATCGGAAGCTGTACAGTGGTTCTGCGTAACATGTACTCTATATGATCTAGGTATCTGGGATCGTTCAGTAGACTTTCTTCCTGGATGCTCCAATGTAGAGACGCATTCGGCATATTACTGAATTACCCACATTTCAATTTTATTTTCTGAATTACCCAGGTATTTACTGAATTACCCAGAATTTTTAAAAAATTTAATTTTTCTAAGATATTTATACGAAATTTTAATATTATTTTACAAAAATTATATTGTTTTATAGCGCTTATTTAGACGCTTTTATAATATATTTTATAAAATTTTCATCTCGTATATTTCGGCTAGAATTTAAGAAAAACTTATGGTAGAAATAGCTAAATATCTCGTTTAATATATATATATATATTTAATTTTTATCTAAGTTTTATACGTAGTTTTATCTACACTTCTTAGTAATTAAACGAGAAATTTAATATATATAAAAAACTTAGAAAATTATTTAAAAAAATTAAAAATGTGGGTAATTGAGTAAATAGGTGGGTAATTTGGAAAATAAAAATTCAAATGTGGGTAATTAAGTAATTTACCGAAACGCATTCGCCTCCTGGACATTGACCAAGCGTAGGCGTTGCTGCAATAATCTCGCGAAATCATGGAACACCATACCCTGAGAACTCTCATTCAAAGATGCCGACTGCGTTTGAAGAGCCATGCGCTTCCGCTTGATGGTAAAAGATCGGTAACTGGCTTCCATAACTAGGAAAAATAGGTGTTCTAGTGCCGCCCCGTGATCGATTTCAATAGTGTACTCCCGAGCGACTAGACTGTTGAAGCCATATACGTAGTCAAGAGTTTCTTGACACGTAGCGAATTCTGCAAGCGCCATTACAGCTAGCCAATCCAATTCGTCTTCGAGGTGTGAGGCGCGACATGAAACTAGTTTCAAAATACGTGTGATCCCAAAATTAGCTTGGGAATCCGCTTTAGAATCTGCATGAATCGCCCAAACCTCCAGACACGGCTGAAGTCTTTCGATTTCAACATCCTTTCCCCCGATTGTAATTGTGAGTTTCCGTGCGAGTATCACTTCTTGTCTGATCTAGGCCCGACACCAGTATGGATTCGAAGTCAGCTCACCCAAGAATTTGGGATACTCGTCAGATCTCACTATTAGTGGTATATGATAGTATCTGATGATATCAAGCCAATGGTCACTCCGGGCAGTAGCTCGATCCAGCCATGTAATAACTTCATCTGCGCTCCCGTAGATGCTTGCCATTTGAGCAACCTGGTTATTTCGTTCATGCTCATTCTTCTAACTGATACAGATTTGATCTAGGGGCTGTCACCGAAAATGACCTGTGTTTACCTCAAAAACCCAATTGCGACCCCGCTAGCCCAAAAACGACCCTTCCACCAAAACCCATATTTTTTTTTAAAAAAAAAACATTGTGGAATTTCAACGAAATGGAAATTTTAACCTCTTTTTATCTTAATTATGTAAAGCGGCATATTACTGAATTATCCACATTTCAATTTTTATTTTCCGAATTACTCATCTATTCAGCGAATTGCCCAGAGTTTTTAAAATATTCCTATACATATTTTATTTATTAAATTTTTGATTAGTCAGTAAAGAGTGTAGCTAGAATCAAGTATAGTAATTCATTTGATATAATAAAAACGTACATAATCAACGAGATATTTAGCTATTTCAATAAAACATATAAAATGTTAAAAATATAATATAAAGTGTCTAGAAATAAAAAACGATATAAGTTTATAAAAAATATAATATCTTTGCGAAAATATTCTAAAACAATTAAACACAAATCTAGGTAATTCGGTAAATAGGTGGGTGATTCAGAAAATAAAAATCAAAATGTGGGTAATTCAGTAATTTGCCGACTAAATTACCCACCGTTTGAATGTTATTTACCCACTTACCCCCCTATTTACCGAATTATCCGAAAGTCTTTTTATTATTTTTTTTTCGAATGTTTCTACAAAAGTTTAATATTATTCTATGAGAACTATGCAGAGTTATAGAGTAAATTTAAACGTTTTAATATTTTATTATTATAGCTTCTCTACGTTAGCTAGAAATCAAGACAAATATTGTAAAAATAACTGAAAATTTCTTTAGATAAATATAGTATTACTATTTTTCTTCAATTATTATATTTTATTTTAGCTATGATTCTTACTGGTTTAATTAGAACTTTAATAGATTATAAATATATAAAGAATAATTTAAGGGAATAAAAACCAAAAATCTGGGTAATCCGGTAAGTAGGTGGGTAATTTGTTAATTTGCTGGAACAAAACTATAGCCTACCAAAAGTAGGCATCAAACGAAATTCTGATCCCTTGCAATAATTATAAAGCAATATGTGGGCGGTACACAAGCTACCTAAATAGTACTGGTTCGCATTCCGATAGCAAACGCGCATGATTAGAAATTATAATCTTTAGTAGTTCCACTCAGCCATCTCGCAATCAGTCAACAACATCAAGATGGGAATGAGCCAGGTCAGACTAAAACTCTACACCACTAAAGGGTACTCCTGATGCCACATCACCTCCAGGTCTCTCCCCATTGATGCTGTCTTGGATATTGTGTTCTGCGCTCTCTGACGTGCAGTGTTTCGTTGAGATATCATGAGTTGCACGGAATCTTTGCTACAGTTCGACGTCAGACCTAACGGAATCTCAAACTGAATGGAATCGCTGGTTTTGCGGCGCGCTTTGTGGCTCAATTTCTCCATGTCAAGGGATGCGGGACTCTGAACGGAACTGACTTCGGGTGGTGGTCGTGTGGTCCGGGAACCCATCCGTACATCGCCTGGACGAGTGCAG